>NC_142941.1:24170509-24268009 GCF_046866305.1 Octopus bimaculoides | reverse complement strand
GAATCGTTAGCACGCCGAGCGGTGTTTTGTCCGTCTTTACGTTCTGATTTCAAATTCCGCCAAGGTTAACTCTACCTTCCAACCGTTTTAGAGTCGATAAAATGAGTACTGAGGTCGAAATTGCTGACCTTACGCCAAAATTTGAAACCAATTATTTCATATATATATATATATATATATATATGCTACGTGAATTTTTTAAATATAAATAATCATACACGTTTGCTTAAACACAATCCTTATATAATTTTTAAGTAAATATGATACAGATACGGTAAACTAAATAATGGAACAGATATAGTACATGTTCACTGAAACCAGAAATTGTGATATATCATAGTAATGAGTCATCCAAGCGAAGTTAGCAATATACAAGTTGGGTAGAAAAACATGAGCAAAATAACGAGTGACAAATGCAGTAACATACAAAATAAAATTTTCTTTAAAGTTCATTTAATGTACATTAAATAGCTCTCTCTATATATATATGTTCTGGATTGATAGGCCTATATCACTAAATCATGTGGTAACTTGATAGAAGCAAGAGCAGTGGCAAGCGGGAAGAACGGTACGCATGTGCTAACGGAGCTACAAAAAAATATATATATACGATGCTTTGGGGTGGTTATTTAGGGCGTATACAGTTTAACGACTCGTCGGATTTTTTTCTAATTTTCTAAAGACGTGATGGAGGGAATTAGAATGAAGATTTACACAAAGTCTACTCTGTGGAGAATCATTACTCCTGGAAGGTCTTTTCTGATTCTGTTGATGGATTGTATTTATTCAGCAACAGTAAGCCACCATCTTCGTATAAATCTTATTCTACATAGTTTGTAAAGCAAGAAAAGCCGATGACGTTGTACATATGCTTGCATCAAATTGAAAGTATAATGATTTTTTTTTTAAATATCCATTATGTACCTTAGAGCTTTGAAAACATATTCCGTGCGCGTGATAAAGTCAGTGTCGGAGTTCATAATTACGTACACACACATACATGTTGGTTATGGATATACGACACCCATTAAAAGGTATCCTTACACACTGCCTGCATTTTACCCTTTTATTTAGTTCAACATTTTAATTTTCTTTCTTCACACAAAATTCCCTTAACTCTCTTGCGACACCCGGGCCGACTGGTCGGCCCAAGTGAGACTGCTGAAACAAACGTTTTGAAATATAATAGCCTATCAGGGATCGTCTTTCGATAGATATAATATAAAACTATATAGTATATATAGTTTTACATAGTAATAAATTAGTTTTAGGCACTTTATCCTTTGTTTTCTATATGCACTCGTTAATTTCAATCTCAACAGAAAAAAAACTTTGGTCTTTTTCACTACACATACCTAAACACCGTGTGTCTCAAATGGGTCAACAGTTCAACCATTACTATATTCTCGTTTCTTTAGCTATCTTTTGTCGTCACTATACATTAAACCCTGAGATCGTTCTTTATCTGAGTTATTTTACTTCATATTTTACTATTTTTTTCCACTTAAAACAACTACCCTTTAGCTCACGTTACTAATTTCTAACTTTATTCAGAACCCTAAGCCATCGTTTTATTTGAGTGTTAATTTAAACCTACCACGTACCCCACTGATTTACCATATACCGAAGAAGAGTGATAGGTAAAACCTAGCAACCTTCTTTGTCTCTATTTTCCATTTATTTTAAATTTTCATTCGTTTTACTTTTTGTGCTTGCCTTATATACCTCTACATCACTATGAAGATTTCTGAAACCAAGTTAGTTAATAATAGTTAATTGTAATATAATTCACCTTCCCAACTTTCTTCTTTGGGGAATGGTAACTACATGCACAGTATATAGTCATAGTATTCTATTACAATTTGAAATGATAAAAATCTCATAAGAAAAAGTTAATGATCTAAGAAAGTAAATAAAGTGATGGAAGTAGAATCAATGGTATAAAAAAAACTCTTTATAAAAGTATTGCAGTCTAAAAGAAATTAGGAAAAAATACTTTGAAAACGAAATAATGTGAAGCTATTTGCAATCATTTCCTTTTTTTTTTTTTTTTTTTTGAAAAGAAGGAGGGAATATTATAACATTCAGGTGATAACTTGTCTATAAAAGCATATTCTTTGATTATTGGAACGACATGATATGTAATCAAAGGTACCTAAAAGAGATATCACTCTGCTTTTTTTTTTTATTTTCACATCAACCAGGAAGATTGTTCTAATGAGTCAGTTACGTTGTATTTTGTTGTAAAGGAAACAGTATTTGGCAGCTGAAACACCTCTCTATATTCTAGGCGCAAACTATTCCACACCAACGATGAAACCTCTGCGACTACGTGGTCGCTTAAAATAGCAGCCAAATTTTTCCAAATCATTTCTAACCGTATTAAACAAGATAAGAACGCACTAGACAATGACATCCTGGCTATTTACAAAAAAAGAACAAAAAAAAAAAAGACGATGAGGGATGGAATACTTTTGATTAAAGGTCAACTCCCCCCCCCCCCCACAAGAAAAGATAACAACAAAAAGACCTTTGGAATTGTTTACTACGTTTGAAGTCAGTCGACAGTACATTCTGTTGCAATGTCTCAAAGTGATAACTTATTTTACCTGCTTCCAGCCCGAGCAACATCACATCTCTCTCTCTCTCTCTTCCCCTTACACACACACACACACACACACACTGTTATCAAAAGGCAAGACTCTCACAGCAATTCAACTCATCGTCCTATCGAATGTTCCCACCAAACTCCTATTGACTGTTCCCACCAAACTCCTGTTGACTGGCAGCTGCGGACGCTGAGTGTCACTCGTTTCGTAGATGACCGTATTTTTTCAATGAAATTATTTTATGTTGCGACCGCTTCCAGACAGGTACCACGGACTGGGGGCATAAAATCGTTCACAGGATTTCCTTATTTACCTATAGAAGGTATACATAGAGGGGACACTACAAAGGACGAACACTTACATTCTTACAAAATTGTTTGGGTTGTAATGGAAAAAATCGGATGAAAGGATGAAATAAAAATATATACGTTTAAAAATGATAAAATAATGTTCCGGCTTATTTTTTATATTTAGCCCACCGTTTTTTAAAATTTTTCCTTTGTTTTTTTTTCCTTCTTTTCGCCTTGACCGGCTATGCTAGCACGGCCCCATTCATTCTCAACTTCCCTACAACACACATCCAACTTTTCCCAAACGTACTTTTCGACAGGTACTTTTTCTCCAGACGGATCTTTCTTGACAAGTGGAAGTTGAAATAGCTTACCAGCCCGTGTCTGGAGCTGAAGTGACCTGTACCAATCCCTTTTGCTCGTGTCGTCCATACCGTTTCTTTCAGTATGGCTACTACGCAGAAAAACGATGCCTTCTTTTCCTTGTTGAAGGAAAAAGGTGGTACGATCTTAACCATGGACTCAGTCGAGAGCCGTACTCTTTCTGCATCCGACATCAGTTGTTCGTCATAGGTTATCAACCAAGTTACCCAGCGAGGGAGTATTGTGGAGAGCCAAATCAAGTGCTACCAAGATCTCGGATGCAATATGTCACTAAAGATACACTTTCTTCATTCTCATCTATCCTTCCCAGAGAATGCAGGAGATGTGAGTGGTGAACATGGAGAGAGGTTCCATCAAGATATAGTGCCAATGGAAAACAGGTATAAGGGAAAATGGAGCCCAGCTATGCTGGCTAACTTCTGCTGGAACCTGAAGCGTGGCACACTTTAGACGTCTTATAAACGAAGTAAATACTAAAATGTATGTTAATACATTATATAATGCTAAAAAAAACATGCTGATTCATTATATATTTATGAATTAATTACAATGGGCATATTTAATTTAACTTTGGGAGCAAAATACATTTATGGTATCGTGGAAATCGGTGTAAATTGCCGGTAATTTACAAGAAAATGTGACGTGATAGGAAATTTTTGTTATGAAATTAGAATTTAGCACAATCAATTTCATAACAAAATGTACATGGGAACTATGATATTTTGTTGACTCTGAAATTTGTTGTACAGTGTAATTCTTCCTCTCTTTCACTCGAATTGCAAGAAAATGGCAGTAAAAAGTCTCTGAAGGTTTATCTTAGCATCTGTTAGAATTAGAGAACGCATTAAGTAACAAAGTTCTAAGTAAATTATGTTTGAAAAGAAAACACAAAGTGATGAGATAATCTCGGCTAAAATCCATTTGATCAAGGGGTCTTAAACAACAACAATGTCAACACCAATCAAAACAAGTGCGGCATTGTTTACAGTGTTAGTCTAATTGAATGAACCAATTCCAATACATCATTACAAAGAAACAGGTATAATCAATGTGTTGGTCAGGTTTGAAAGAAAAGTTAATAAAATTATAGTGATTTCCTTTAATATTAAAGATAAAGGCGAATGACATGTACATCATGCTGGTTCGATTTTTCTTTCTCTGGCAAATAAGTCTTAAAGTCAATGCTGGTTGTTGCCGAGTTATTCGATGTTGATTTATAAATCTCTGTAACACGTCAATATAATTTTAATTTAAATTATGTCCCATATCTCCACATACTCGTTTTGCCATTCTACTCGAGTTGATAAATAGCTATTAGTAAAATATTTTGAGGGCTGCATAAATTCCAGAGGGATATCAGAATAGATATTAGATCTGGAAATCATTTTTGAAAATGCAAGTGGGAATAGAGAAAATAAACAGGAGTGGCTGTGTGGTAAGTAGCTTGCTTACCAACCACATGGTTCCGGGTTCAATTCCACTGCGTGGCACCTTGGACATGTGTCTTATACTATAGCCTCGGGCCGACCAAAGCCTTGTGAGTGGATTTGGTAGACGGAAACTGAAAGAAGCCCGTTGTATATATATATATATATGCGTGTGTGTGTGTGTGTGTGTGTGTGTCCCAACATCGCTTGACAGCTGATGCTGGTGTGTTTACGTCCCTGTAATCTAGCGGTTCGGCAAAAGAGACCGATAGAATAAGTACTAGGCTTACAAAGAATAAGTCCTGAGGTCGATTTGCTTGACTAAAGGCGGTGCTCCAGCATGGCCGCAGTCAAAATGACTGAAACAAGTAAAAGAGTAAAAGAGTAACTTGGATATTACAGTTGTACGGCAATGCCATTAAAACAGTTTAAAGAATTGGAATACTTCGATTAACTGAGATACATGCAATTAGTTGACATATACATAACCTATATAGTAGATGCATAAACAGGGCAAGTTTAGTTGTTATGCCCATAGATTGAAAGAAAAATGATAAACAACCTTAACTGATTTTCAGACTTTATTGAGTTCTCATCAGAGGTATCTACATCAATTGACCAATCACAGAGAAGTAAGCAGCTAATATATTTAGATAGTCAACAAATTTAGCAGCTACAGAAAACTGGAACTACTTGCATGCACACCCTAATTTACTATCCCAGTCCACACAGTGTCAAGGCATGCGATGATATATGTAACCTGTGCTGTAGATATATAAACAGGGCAAATTTAACTATTTCTCTGTAGACTGAAAAATATGATGAGTTTAAATCGATTTTCGAACGTTATTGTGTTCTTAGCAAAATAGATTTTGACGTCTAGAAACAACAGACTGAGGAGATAACTCCAATACAATCAATAGTTTGGAAAATAAAGAAACTACAATATGGGAGTTAGCTTTAATAATGAACATATTTCAGTCGCATTAGACATCCTGGGTAACAGAGAATAATTTAGCTGTGTTTGAAAAGAATTTAACTATGTTTGGAAAGATGCTTACACGTATTAAACATTCTGTTTAACCTGAATAAAGACTACGTTTTGAATTTCTTGCTCCTGAATTTAATATGGTTGTCAATATAGTTGTAACTGGTTGATTCTTCTTATAACTTAGGAAATAATTTGCATAGCTTAGGCTTTATAGTTACTTAAATATCATTGAATGATCTTATTTCATTACCCACGTCGAGACTTATAATCTGTAAGAATTTAATATAATGTGTATTTTTCACAAAGCAACTAATGATTTACAAAACTGAATTTAACTTGTATTATAAATGAGAGATACTCAAGTACATCGAGCTTATGTTTCAGCATAACAAAGCTGCTTTTTCGTTATTTTCCCCCTTTTTCACTTACTGCGTGTTATATTTTATTGCTGGTGTCATTGAAGGCTCTCAATTTCATTTTGATTTTTCTTCGAACGAAATGTTGATACGATGCCACATATCTCCTTTCTCTGTCATCAGATCATTCAAGCTACGCCTCCTCAGTGATGTGATTATTTTGGCCTTATATTTTCCAGTCCGGTGACATGGCTTATCTCGTTATGCTACAATTTATGGATCTTTTTTGTTGCTAACATAGTTTTATATTTTAATTTTGTTCCAATTGTTTTCAAATATGGTGTGCTGATGTAGTTTTGTACACTAATTATGCAAGTGAAATTCATTTTTGACATAAATTAATTAATAAAATGTTGCTAGCGTTTCAAGTTTGCAAATTTTGGTTAATTTTTACCAATTGAAAGTCACAAACACATTGGTGCATGTTTCCACAGTAACAGCTGTTGTCTGCTGAAAACCACTACAACCACTTGTATATTATTTACCTATCAATTTTCTTTGACGAGTGCCTGTGTTCTGAACGTTTGCACTACTTCATTTTTGTCGTTTGAGAGCTGGGAATGAACCCACTGCAAAGCAGTGGATTACGACAGCTACGTTCTTGAAATATGTGCGAAGAACCTGCTCTGCAACCCAGTTCACATAGGCGGTACTGGGAAAATTATTGTGTTAGATGAAACAGTCTTCTCAAGACCGTGGATGGATGCTTTCTACCTGAACAGTGAGTTTTCTAAGGGGTACGTCGCGAAATGTTTCTCTTTATGCGGTGCCACATCGAAATTACAAGACACTAGAGAATGCATATGATTAGTGGATGTCCTACTTTCACATTCCTGAAATTAATGGTTGTAATTTACGACATAGAACAGTGAACCACAACGTTAAGTTTAACTAGAAAGATAGTACCCACACGTAACAATTGGAAAAAAGCACATAGGTCTTTGTAAAACGAGTGCATAAATGATGTTGTGGGGTCCACCGTTTCATGGTGAGTTTATGTAATGCAGGAGATACGAAAATTGTAATTTGTTTAAGAAACTCATCGGGTGTATATTAATCATTCGTTTTTGAATTCTCGCTACAAAAAGAAAGTATTAACTGTTGTCGACGTAACGTTTTGCTTTTATTTTCATTAATAAAAATTCGTCGTTATGTTCCGCGTGATAGACAGCTATCACGCGGAAAATGCCAACTTCCAAATCCTGTTTTCTGATTGGGTAAAAATGATCAAAATTTACTGTTCCGTCACATTTTCCTAAAGTTTTTTTGGAACAAGTGAAAAGTAAAATGAGATTCTGTGTAAAGAATTACATCAATATACCAAATTTGAAAATTTTCACTTAATTTGAAAACTTCAAAACCAGTGTCAGCAGCAGAAAAGTTCCCAACTTATAGCGTTAAAAAACTGATAACTTTTAAAATCCGTGTAAATTTTCTATTTAATTCCATTTCACACAAGCTACAATTGGCCATAAGCTCTCTTCTCGCGATGCATCTTCCTATTTATGCATACACTACCTCAATATATTCTCGTCTCATTCTACTGATGATAGTCTGTTTGGAGAAAGCAGTTTTCTCCATTTGGTGTGCGCGCGTGTGTGTGTGTGCGTGTGTGTGCGTGTGTGTGTGTGTGTGTGTGTGTGTGTGTGTGTGTGTGTGTGTGTCTGTGAGTGTGTATACTTATAAGCATGTATGTACATCATGTACATTATATCTTTTATCTTTTTCTCGTTTCAGTCATTAAACTCCGGCCACGCTGGGGCACCGTCTTGAAAGGTTTTATTGGTACAAATCATCCCCAGTACTTTTTTAAAGTCTGGTACTAAGGTACTAATTGTATCAGTTTCTTTGTCCGAACAGCTGAACAAATCGGTTGTAAAATGGTTGGTGGGGGGACAAACATGGTTGACACGAGGATAGGATAAAAAAAAACTCTTGGCCATGATGGCGCGCTATGGGACTGAACCCCAAACCATAAGTTGCAAAGCGAGCTCATGCATACACACACACACACACACACACACACACACACACACACACACACACACACACACACACACACACGTTTTGGGTAGCATCATAATCTCTCTTCGTTTCATAAGGTAAGTTGGAAATATTTGAACCTGGCCGGGACCATTCTTTATATGTTAGACAATAGCCGATTGTTACAAAAAGAAAGACAGTTAGACAGTTAGAATCAGAAGAATCGACTCTTCTACAAGATTGGTACTTTGTTCATCAACCCTAATATGTAATACGGTCTGTTTTAAAAGATAGCTTTGCAGCAAGGTTCAGTCATGCGGAGCGGATTCTTAGGTGTCTTCTACTACTCCCTCGTACCAACCAATGCCTTCTGAATTAATTTGGTACGTGAAAACTGTGGGAAAACACGGTGTTCATATAAAAACAGTAGCATGTGGCGTGTATCTTTGTAGTTGAATAAAATTTGGCTAATAACCTTGATGTATGCTATTTATGCAACCTCAGCCACAGTTATTGGCTACTGAATGTCATCATATATTTGGAACACATTTGTTACTGGAAATACATCAGGAATTGCACAGTACCCGTAGAGTTTATATAAGATGACTAATAGAAAATGGTCTGAATGACATACTTTATTTCAAATCACAATTGTTTCCACACATCGTCACAAACGTAGTACTTATGCGTAGTTCTTATTCGTAAGACTTATTCAAAATAATCACCTGAAGAAACACATTTTATACATTTGATGGATGATAGTGATTACACAAATTGCTAATTATATTGTCCCACCAGTATACTATGGGTGTAAAGATGAGTGGTAACAATTATAATGGTTTTTAAATAAAGAATGTCGTTCAATCCAGTTTCTTTTATTCATTTCTCCAAATGTGTATGTATGTGTGTGTGTGTATGCATGTACGTATGCATGTATATATGTATGTATGTATGTATGTATGTATGTATACAGTAATCCCTCAACTATCGCAGGTGTAACGTTGCAAAACTCCGCGAGATAGGTGAAAATGCACGAAGTAGAAACAGTACTGTACTGTATATTTTGTTTTTATTATTTTTATAATTTGTATATATTTATTTTTATTATAAATGTAAAACAACACCACGGAGGAATCGACGTAAGCTTAAATAATAAACCGCGATAGGTGCACCGCGATATGGCGAAGCATTACTGTATACAGTGTTCAACTTAACAAATAATAATGTCTTGCACTGAATCTAAACTAAAAGCGTAAAAGAATTTGCTTATGCGATCTCTCTTAAAGGTATTTCTTGACATGTGGTTGCATAATTAGCTTCTTCTACTAATATATGTCCTACGCAATAAGGAGAACATTTATTTTGGGGTTTAAAATAAATTATAAGGTTAAATGCAAATACATATTTAATACAGCGTGTCAAAAAGTATCTTTTGTGCTAATAATGAGAAGAATCAGAATGAATGTTACTAAGACAGCGAGCTGGTAGAATTATTATGTTGGCAGGGTAAAATTATCAGCGGCTTTTCTTCCGGCTTTACGATCTGATTTCAAATTCCACCGGGGCTGACTTTGCTTTTCGTCATTTCTGTGTCGATAAAATAGGTACCAGTTGAACACTGGAGTCGAAGTAATAGATTTACCCCAACCCCTAAAATGTCTGGCCTTATGACAAAATTTGAAACGAGTATTAGCGTTACTGACAAATAATATCCTGAAAGGCAATGGAGGGGCTCGAAATCAAAACTGGTTTGCGCCATATTCTAGTTCAGACCACATCCAGTTATAGCATCTTCTAATTCTGTGTTTCCCCAACTTTTAACTTTTGATAAACCCTAGAAATAAATTCTTTACCTTAGAGAACCCCAACTTAGAGTGGTTGCATATGTTTACGAATTATTTAACTTCTCATTTCATGCAAGTAAATATCGCAAGACAACTGTTAACTGGTTTGAGCAAAACACAACCAAAAATTTTCTCAAGTTTATTGAAAAAAGAAAAACAGTTTAAGAAACCTCATAAAGCTTCCGTTTTAAATAAGAAATCAAATCGAACCTATCTGTATTAATAAAATATAAACATAAATATTTAAATCATATTTGTGTTGGTTATTAACACAAAAATATCACCTATAAGCAAAATGAAAACAAGTACAAACTACTTAGATTTTTGTTGCTGATATTGAATCGAATCTATATAATGAAATTTACTTCTCTAATGAGAACCTTGTGCTTGCCCTTTGGTACACAATAAGGGGTCGACTTTAGATAAACATAAACGAATTTCGCCAACAGAAAACCCAGTCTTGTCTAGAGATACATCAGTAAATCTCATCTTGAATGTTCTTTTTCATTTTCGAAGTTCTTAGTAAGTTCTGGTATAGTGTTTTCTTCGAAGTATTCCTGCAATTCAGCTTTCATCTCAAACATCCCATTTAAAAGTCTTTTTCTATTCAGCTACCGTTGCTTTTCGTCATTTCTGTGTCGATAAAATAGGTACCAGTTGAACACTGGAGTCGAAGTAATAGATTTACCCCAACCCCTAAAATGAGGATGTAGGACAATCAGCTTTAACTAGTGCGAGACACGAAGTATTTAAGGGTTTCCGAAAGGTTGTTTGTTTGATTTCTCCACAGAAGTCACGTTTTTCATTTTTTTATTAACTCATTTGTTTTGTAATTCCAATTAGTCTTTTTCATAGTTTCATAACGTGTTCATATAAATGCCACGTTTCATAACGTGTTCATATAAATGTTCATATAAATGCCTTATTTATTCTCTGCTATTCCCTTATGCTTTATTAAAAACAAACAAAACACATGTTTGTAGCCTTCAACCTAGCAACCACTACAATGATAAAGAAATTTTAAAATATATATTAAACACACTGTAAACTGTAAAAAGAACCACAAGAAACCACAAAGAAGGCCTCAAATTACAAATATAAAACTTAACAAAAAGATGACAAAAAATGCATTTGCATTAAATTAACCTATTTGTTACTATATCTCCCGAAATCGCTATCAACCTCTTGCAGAAACTGATGACCAGGCAGTATACAAACAAATTTAATCAATAGATTGATAGTGAATATCTCAATTTCCCACCAAATCTCACAACTGAAGTAGTTAGTTTCATGAACATCATACCTAAGTAGATCGTAACGCTTTATTGTTACTCTCTCTCTCTCTCTCTTTTTCTCCCTATGTATATATATATATATATATATATCAACATTATATATATATATATATATCAACATTATAATGTTGATAGGTCGGGTAAAATCATAGTTGTGTATATATACATATATATAGATATAAAGTATAATATTAGAAGCTATTAATATAAGATATATGCTTTCTCTTGTACAATTATTTTGAAAGTAAGTTTTTCATGAGAATATCAGTAAAATTTTTTTTTAAGGAATTGGAAAACGTAGTTTCTTAAAAGGCAGCAATACTGAAAAGCAAACCGTGTTTTAGTTGTTTCAGTAAACAGAGCCATAAGGCATAGAGTTTATTTGAGTGCTGTGGCTCGGTTTAGAGTGCGTTCAATTTTTAATTCCTGCTTTTATTATTTCGCTAACATCAGCAATGTTCCTATAATTACTTTCTGTCAGCTATCATTGAAAAAAATATGATATATCATTAGATTATAAAAAATTCTACCAATGCAAAGAAACAATCTCTGTACAAGATCGTTTAAATAAAGAAAATTTATTTATTGAAAAATACAGAACACGCCTAAATATGAACGCATAACCAACTTTGGCCTCAGTATATATTTTATTTCATGATCACATATCTATCACTGTACATGTTTCATCTCATATATATATATATATATATATATATATATATATATATATATATATATATATATATATATATATATATAATTAGGACAATGTATAATTTCCTTTTAAAAATATCTCTTCATGAAACTAACGTCTACATTATTATTTTTTCGGTGACCTATTTATTTTATTTTCAATATTATTTGCGTCGTTAAGGCGGTGATCTGGCAGAATCGTTAGCATACTAGTAAAAATGCTTAGTAGCATTCTGTCTTTTACGTTCTGAGTTTAAATGCCACCAAGGTCGATTTTGCCATTCATGTTTTCAGGGTCGTTAAAATAAGTACCAGTTGAACACTGGGATCGATGTAATCGACTAATGCATTACTCCGGAATTTCTGGCCTTGTGCCAATATTTGAAATCAATATTATTTGCGTGATTTTCGAAAGTCGTGCTCGATAAAATTTAAATATTTTGCCCAACTCTCTAAAAATTCCACCAATCCAGTGCCCTTGATTGATAGGATAAAGACAGAGTTCAACTCGACGGGATTTGAACTCAGAACGTTTTAACTTATCCTCTAACGCCTTTGCCGATTCGCTCAATTCAGTTGATATGTTGTAGAAAATGCGATGATTTCTTCTATGTTATAGGTATGTATCTCTGCACGATATGTTAAATATCATGCATACTTAAATAATGTTTACAGAAAATCATTAAATAGAAAAAGTGAAATGAAGCAGATGCACAAGAATATCAATATGTACTCTTTATATAGACGAAACAAGATGAAAGCAGATTAAAATTTTATAAAAGACTATTATACCATATGCATCATAATTTAGAAACGCACGTCAAATAGAAGTCTGTGTTAATAGGAATTGAAAGGTGTTTAAACTGGAATGTGTCAGATACTTCATATAAAGAAAGTGACTATCTAAACTGACTGGGAGAACAATTCACCTTTCTATATCCTCCCCAGAAAATCATGAAATTGTGTACTGCTTGAACTAAGAGGAGAGTTTCTTTCCATTTGCTACGTACGGAAAAGGAGATAATAATCTTCTGAAATGGTTTGTCCAAATTGTTACTAACATGAAATCAATTTACTTATTGACACACAAGCAGACAGTCATCGGTTACAGAACAACAAAAGCTGATAAGTAGCAAGAAAACAAATATTCTATAGATGCTATTACATTGGCAAATCATGTATTTAACATGTCACTGAGAGGGTAGAAGAAGCTGCTTATTTGATGAACTGTATGGTAATCGCGCATGTAGATGTCTAATTGCGCTACAGAATAGACAATTCTACAAAACGAAATTGACGAATTACATGAATGCTCGAGAAACACATTTATAAATGTTACACTTTCTTAGTCGATATTTGGTTACGTAAAGGCGACAAGCGGGCAGAAACGTTAGGCCGCCAGGCGAAATGCTTAGCGGTATTTCGTCTACCGCTACGGTCTGAGCTCAAATTCCGCCGAGGTCGACTTTGCCTTTCATCCTTTCGGGGTCGATTGAATAAGTACTAGTTACGCACTGGGGTCGATATAATCGACTTAATCCGTTTGTCTGTCCTTGTTTGTCTCCTCTGTGTGTAGCCCCTTGTGGGCAGTAAAGAAATAAGAAACGTTAGCACGCCGGGTGAAATGCTTAGCGGTATTTCGTCTGTCTTTACGTTCTGAGTTGAAATTCCACCGAGGTTAACTTTGTCTTTCATCCTTTCAGGGTCGATAAATTAAGTACCAGTTGCGTACTGGGGTCGATCTAATCGACTGGCTCCCCTCCCCAAAAATTTCGGGCCTTGTGCCTAGAGTAGACAAGGATATTTGGTTACGTATATTTCTAGTATTTGTTTTACATTAAAATATTTTAATGTTTTTTCGCCATTGATGTTGGCATATTTGATAAGCCGGGAATCTATCATAACCACTTTATCTGTCAGTCACTCACACACAAACGTACATACGTATATATGTATAATACACACACACTCTGTCTCACACACTTTACTGTAACAGCGCGAGTTCTGTCTATACAGTCATTACTTTCTCTCGCCTTCTTTATATGTGTGCGTGCGTGTGCGTGTATATGGGTGCGTGTGCTTGCATGTGTGTTTATGTGTGTGTGCTTGTATGTGATAATATATATAAGAATTTGCAGAGTCGTTAGAGAGGTTGAAGTATTTGACGTGTGCTCTCAAGTTTAAATCCCTACGATTACAACTCTGCCTTTATTCTTGGGTGTATCAGTCAATACTGCATTTCTCTCCCTCTTTATTCTCCCCCCACACACACTCTCTCTCTCTCTCTCTCTCTCTCTCTCTGAAAGAAATTGGTGGTTATAGTTAGATTTGGTGATGAATGAGATTCGCCATGTTTAATTGGTCAATACACGCTGTATTTTTACGGCTATAACTAACTTAATGCAAGTACCATGGTTACTGTAACCTAGGAAGCCCATTGGTCCATTAGTATCATTTAATTATAAAGTGGAGAGCCCACAGCATCTCGGTTCGGGGCCATATATGCAATATTATATAAATATATACAAAGGCAATAAGTGATATTGTATATTATAACCTATTTATGTAAGTTTTGTGCTAATTCCTTCATTTTTGAATACATGATTATGTTTCTAATAAAACTTTAGTACAGAGTAAATCCATAGATTTTTACCACCACCCCACTGCGTTTCTAAATTAATTAGATTTATTGGATACATTTTATAGTTGTAACGTCCGTCGTGTTTATACAATCTTACTGTGGACAGGAAGAAGGGGATCGTCTGGACCCCAACCTAAAGCGTCATTATATTCTTGTAACAATTCATTACCATACCCGTAGCTGACCACTGTGAAACTGTATTTAAAGTCACTGTTATTAAGCGTATAACTGTATCGGCTAGACTGATATGAATATTTGACGTATTTTTGGCTGTTACTAAATAAATTACTGGTGCGTCAGTGGCGTTTATTTTTATTACTAAAATTAACTATTGGATAACTCCATAACTTTTAGCCGTCACAGTATTTATAAATTTAGTAAATTTGTGTATAAACATAACTGGCGTAAACCATTGCCTTGTGCATGTAATAATGAGATAGCCTTAGATATACTACGTACGAATATATGGATATGCATTTCCTGAAAAATGTTTATAGTAGCAGATTCCTACATAACCAGTTGAAATAGAAATGAACTGCTTTACAATAAATATATATTCGTTTATATATATTCGCTTGCCCTATATATCTCCGGTTCTGATATCTAATCTTATTCCACAACTTCAAATTTGTTCCACGTACTTTCCATTCACTTTCTGTGCACTAAAAGTGATTTTGTTTGCTTGAATTTAGAAAGAAAATTCATTGTGAAAGTCCAATTTAGATTAATACGAAAATATCTATATTTTCCTTGTGTATCATTTTAAATTTTCTTTCTGAAAACACTATTTTACTTCATATGTGTTTGAGTCTAGTTTTAGGAACCAAATAACGACTTCATATATTTTGGTCTAGACTTTCACCGTTTAAACTAGCTGTTCAGACAGTTCATGACAAGATATTTTCAAGAGACGAAGATGATATTGTTAATATTTATTCTTAATTCTGTATTTTTATTGTGAAGTGATAGAATTTGTATGATAGATTAACTGAGCAGCCATCAACAGAAATATTCTGAATATTTATAAAAGTGTATTTGAAAGATTAATATTGAAAATAGAAGGAAGAATCTTGGTGTATTGGCATGAGATGAAATATCGGAGCGGCTCTGCATTAACAAAAGCAAAAAGCGATTTAGACTTTGTATCAGCTATTTAAATTACAAAACAAATAAATAGAAACATTCGTCATTTCAAATGTATTACTAGTAACTTTTGTGTTAACATTTATTGAAATAAACCGATACTAGTTGCTGTGGCAGCAAGCACTAAAGACACATTTCCAATTAATTAGTATCGTAACTAAAAAGGAAAATTCAGCTGGTGCATCTGTACGTCTTTTGATATTCACAAAACACCAATTATATCGCTACTCTATCTAATATAATGGAATCTAAGTGGAGGCAGAAGTCACTAAAAGCAAAATACAAGTAGTAGCAGTGGTAATTGAAGTTTGAAAATGAAATCATTTTAAAATAAAGGAAATGTAAATTTTCTCAGATTTATATGCGTTTCTTTAATTTATATATGGATAAAAATATGAATACGTTGATAGGAGGGTGTATATGGATGGAGAGAGATAGATTAAGATATGCATATGGAATGAGATGAGGCTGAATAGAATACGCTTGGTTTCACTCTTATATTAATATTACGTCTGTATTTAGTTTCCTCACATTACATTCTGATTTCGAATCACACCTGTGTCTGCATTGCCTTTTACGTTTCTAGATTCAATAAAATAGTTCCACTTGAAGAGTATTGCTGACATTATCGACAACACACATATAATAAAACTGATGGCTTTGTTATTACGAGAGAAATCAATATAAATAACAAGCGAAGGTACAAATGTAAATAGAAATGTTACAACTTTTGACAAAATGAATTTATGTGAGATAATTGGAATAGCTTCGTTGAGGTTCTAACCTGAAAAAGGATCGAATTCATTCGTTTCTGTAGCTTCATGTAGGTATATAAATACACACACATAAATATATGTATATACATATTATATATTTAAAAATGACATATATAAATGTACATACATAAAAATATATGTATACACACATATAGGCTAAAAAGCTCTTTCCCGAGTTATATAAACTCGTAGATCAGGATTCTCTGATGTATACAACCCACCCTCTCCACCCCTCCGAGCGGAATGGAGCAACGTAAAATGAAGTGTCTTCCCTGGTCAAGGATACGAAACTATAATCTTACAAACAGGAGTTCAATCCCTAAACTATTAAACCACGCGCCTCCACTACACACGCACACACACACATACACACACACACACACACACACACACACACACACACACACACACACACACAACTTATATGGTTGAAATTTACAGAAAAACAAAAGACGAATTCAGGGGTATGAACATCAAGCAGGTGTATTAGTTTGACCCTCGGAAAAGTGAGAAAGTCTTTTACGTTTCGAGCCTACGCTCTTCAACAGAAAAGAATAAGAGAAAGTAAACAGAGAAATAATAAAGAACCTTGTGATATATAATATATATATATATATATATATATATATATATATATATATAATGTTTGTATGTATGTATGTATGTATGTATGTATATATATATATATATATATATATATCTTCGCTTCTTTGCGCCACATGAGCTCAACACTCCTCCTCTCTTCATCTGATTCCTCTCCTCTTCACTCTTCATTGATACTCCTACCACCACACCACTCCCACACACCCAACGCATCCCATCCACATACCCACACATACACATTTACACATTCTCACATACACACACTCGCACGCGCACCTTCGTTTTGGGTTCACCATTACATTATTATCTCCCCTTCTTTCTACATTTATCAAACCTTTTTTTTTCCAACCAGTCGCACAGCTTGACCGCTAAATCTAGTTTTTTTTTATTCTCTCTCTGTTTATTTTTCCCTTATTCCTTTCATATATATATACATATATATATATATATATATATATATATATACATACATACATACATACATACATGCAACCGAAAGGCAGAATTATAGGCGTCACAAAAGTGACAGAGGATGCTAGTTGGCTGAGAGTTGTTGTAACTCTTATTTCTAACGATGCTGGTCCCAATAAGTACCCTTAGTCACTTTAGTGATGTCTAAAGTTCTGCCCTTCGGTTGTAAATAGTGAATAAGCCACCTCTATTATTTAGTTATATATATATATATATAATAGGGACAAAACCCAAAATTACAGGTAAAATCTCAATTAAAATCAATTTATAAAAAATCAAAATTAAATTGAGCTTTATAGATAAAATATATGTAAAATATATAGTTTTAGGGAAAATAACCAAGTTTCAAGAAATCATCGATGAAAATCCACTATCACACATAGAAAAATTAACAATTAAAAGCACAATAAATGAGTATAATATAAAACAAAGTAAATATCATAAGATAAAGATAATATCTTATATTTATCTTATGATATTTACTTTGTTTTATATTATACTCATTTATTGTGCTTTTAATTGTTAATTTTTCTATATGTGATAGTGGATTTTCATCGATGAGTTCTTGAAACTTGGTTATTTTCCCTAAAACTATATATTTTATATATATATATATATATATATATATATATATATATATATATATATATATATATATATATATATATATATATATATATATATATATATATATATATATATATATATACGTATATATATGTATATATTTCTACGCGTGTATGTGTGTGAATATGTGTGTGTACATACATATACATAGGTGTACATACATAAAGAGAGAGAAAGAGAGAGGGAGGGAGAGAGAGAGAGAGATGTACAATTCGATTCGATTGACAGTTCGTCTTTTTCTTGTCATTGTAAACTTCAATTATATTGTTATTTCTTGTAATCCATTGTATACCTTTGTTATTTTGTTTTTCCTATGTTGCATCAGTTACACAGCAACTATATACCAATGATTTGCTCTGGTGATTGCCTGCATTATAATTGAGATATTACTAATGTTCTGTCAAATATAGTGCTTCAATCATACAGAAAGATTTAATGTTTATACACACACGAAGTACAAAAAAGGCTAAAGTTTTTATTTGTCATATCTCATGTATTTACGTTAGACTGTTGTAGAGACTTGTCTGCCAAAGCTTACTGCCACAGTAATCAATATCAAATTATCAATGAATTTTCTCTGCGTTCGTCTTTTAACCGATTAATCTACTCGTTAACATTTCTCCGATAAAATGCGTAACAGAACATTGTTCTCAGAACTCGTCTTTTGAAGAGACCAAAGAAGAGTAACAATAAATAAAATAAAAGAATAAAGTGTAAAAGCCTAAATGGAAATTTGCTTTAGTAAATTTAACGAATGTGAAAAAATTACTTCGTTTAAACGATAATTATTAAGTTACGGAAGACGGAAAGCTGTAAAATATTTAGAAATTACATTTTTGTGGTGTTTTCCTTTAGTTGTTTACTTATACTAAACATAGATGTTCTCTATCTTTTGTATCCTTTGCATTTATGTTTTTGTTGGCTTTACATATTTGTAGCATTGTTAAGAGTAAAATCTGCTGGGGATGACAAAGAGAGTACATTCCATACACAAACATACATATATGCATACATATGCATACATATACACATGAACACAATCGCACAAACTCCCACGCACTTGCATGCACTTGCACGCACTCCCACACACTCGCACGTAAGCACATACAAACACACTCATACAAAAAATATGTATATTATATATATATATATATATATATATATATATATATATATATGCGAGTAAAAATAAATACAAAAAAGGTGTTTTTTTTGTATGATTGTGTATAGAGGAATATATTATTTTGCTTAAAAGAGTTCCAACACTGTCTGTTTCTTATGTTTTATTTATATTCCTGCAGAACTAATGTGGGATATAGAATATGGAATATACAATATATAATATAATATACAATATACAATATAAAATAAAATAAAAATGGATGGCACCATGAAAGAAAGTATTGAATGTAGATGAAATATTGAGTGTTCAATATAAAGGATCAAATATATAAATATATAAATATAAATATATAAAGGCGACTCGAGTTTCAGGGCTATTTCCCTTCGTCATGGCCTGTATGACAGACTTTAACAGACTATCCTCTTCGTAGTAGCCCAAGTATCACTTGCGTATAAGAGCGCAGGTAGGACGGTGCTATTGAAGTGCCTGGCACTATAGCATTGTCTAGCTTTATTTGGGGCACATCCTTTACTGAATTAAATACGTTCCATTCTGATCATATTCTCTATGAGATAGAAAATCGATTGACTACGACGCAAATGGCCATGAAAAAATTCATACTAGGAATATCATTAAAAGAGCACATTCGAAATTAAATACTTCAATAAAGGAGTGGAGTGAAAATTGCGGTCGCAGAGTGCCGAAAGCACAAGTTCTGCTGTGCTAGAAATGTGTCATGGTTCACAAATAATAGGTGGACCTTGCAGTTACCGAATGGTATCCAAGAGATCGGAAAAGGCCACGTGGAAGCTCTCAACATCGATGGGAAGTTGATTTAGTCAAGCAATTTCGGTCAGGATGGAAAAGAATGGGCCAATTATGTCTGAATTAGAAGTGCATTGTACCCAGAGGTGTATAATGATGTCTGAATGTTTGGGTCTGAGATACATACATAAATATCTCTCTCTCTCTCTCTCTCTCTATATATATATATATATATATATATATATATATATATAAGAAGAAAACAAATGGAGTTCAGAGAAGTTAATTGTTTGTTATTAACAGCAAATTGGTCATCTTCACTTACAGCCGTTTTATTTCATACTTAATAAACATTTAGTTTACATTTCTGTGACATCAGCACAATATCATCAGAGGAAAAAGGATGTACATTTGGATGTTATATGTGTGCTTATGAATGAATTCAAATGTCTCCAGGTTCACAGATAATGGGTGTATATATATATATATATATATATATATATATGTTTTTATGTGTGTGTGTGTGTGTGTGTGTGTGTGTGTGTGTGTGTGTGTGTGTGTCTGTCTGTCTGTCTGTGTTTGTCACCCACCACATCGCTTGACAACCGATATTGTGCTCATGTCACATAAATGTATATTTATTGTTTATTGAGCTTTAATTGAAACAGCTGTAAGTGAAGATTGCCAATTTTCTGTTAATAATAGATAATTATTAACTTCCTAATCTGCATTTTCTCTGTCTGTAGTTTATTGTTCTAACGTCCTGTACCCTGATATGCATGTATATACACATGTAGATGTAAGTATGTACATATATGTGTGTATACATGTATATATATTCTTTGTATTATAACATTATTGAACGCACACGTCCTTTTTTGCAAGTAAGTCTACTATATATATATATATATATATATATATAGATAGATATATATATATATATAGATAGATATATATATATATATATATATATAGATAGATATATATATATATATAGATATATATATATATATATATATATATATAGATAGATATATATATATATATAGATATATATATATATATATATATATATATAGATATATATATATATATATATATATATATATATATATAAAACTCGAATCCGTCGGTCAGGAATGACCATGGGTGCATCTAAGAGGTTCCCCTCCAGGGTAGAAGTGTGGGCGGAAAGGTGCCTCACCGGCGAACGCACAAACTAGGTTGTTTTTATGGAAGACCAGCAGTTGCTCTTGCATACCAGGCTCCCCTCTCCAGGGCATCGATGTTATCCAAGGGAAAGGTAAAGGCCGATAGAGCTTGGCACCAGTGACGTCGCATCTCATTTCTACAGCTGAGTGAACTGAAGCAACGTGAAATAAAAAGTGTCTTGCTCAAGAACACCACACGCGGCGCGGGCCGGGAATCGAACTCACAACCTCATAATCGTAAGCTAGACGCTCTAACCACTGCGCCATGAAAAATTTCTGAGAAATTTACGTTAAATCAGAAATGCGAATATGTGATTAAAATCATGCATCTCATATCAACAATAATGAATTTTGACAGTCACAACATCTATGAGGATAGTAATCATAATCCAATAGTACTTGGTTAGTACATATTTTATCGATCCACGGAAACATGAATATCAAAATCAGCTTCGTTAGGAATTGAAATCAGAATGTAAAGAAACCAAAATGCTTTTTGTTCTACGTTATTTGTCACATTAGCATATCTTAGTTTTCTAATTCATATACCCGCCTAAAATATGCAGTGGTACAAGTCCAACGCCCAAGACCGTACAACCTAGAGGAGAGTGTAGTTGATTAAATCAACTCCATGATTTGAGTATGGAAGGATGAAAGTGGGGTTGACTTCCTAAATATCATGTTGCTATTTTGTCCTATCCATTACAATTAGAAGTAAATTCTGTCAATACACTTTTAAGTTCTAAGTTCAATTCCTATTTAGTTGATTTTGTCGTTCTTCTTTCTGGGGTCAATAATTCAAGTGTCTGTCAAATATTGATTTGAATTAATCGTCTGTATTCTCCTTCTCCAGTGATTTATAGTCGTGTACCATTGTTAGAAATTATTACTTGTTTTGAACTATTTAGAGAGGACAGACAATGGATGTCAGAACAGGTGTGACACCAGACAATTTACTCCACGGTAACTAGTTTTACTCAAAGTTCAAATACATTGTACAGTTTGTCTTTCGTTCGTGTGAGATCGATAAAATAAGTGGCGACCAATTTCGGAAGTCGATAGAATCAATATATTTACTCTTCTAAAACGTTTGACCAGGTGTCAATACTACAAACCATTATTAATAATTTAGGTCGATTTTGCCTTTCATTCTTTCGGGGTCGATAAATTAAGTACCAATGAAACACTGGAGTCGCTGTAATCTACTAGTCCCCTCCCACCAAATCTGAGGCCTTGTACCTCCAGTAGAAAGGAATATTAATATTTTAGTTACGTCCCTTTATATTTTAAAGTAAGATTCTTGCTTGTCGCTTCAGTATTTCATAAAGTATCAGTTAAGTCCTGGTGTGCATTAGTGGTATCTACCACATCTGCTAATTCAGTGATAGTATACCTTGGTCAGAAATTATTATTATTAGCAAAGCAGTGGCCTGAAGAAACAGTAGAGCCTGGACAAAATGTATTAAGTTAATCCGCTTACGTTCCATTTTCACGATTCATCTCGGTCTTTCATTTCATAAAGGGTCGATAGAAATCAACCGGTCGGCTATTCGCAGTCAATAAAATTTTTGACTTGTATCACTGTAACATAAGTCCTTATTGTCATTGCATCTGTATGAATAACAATTTTTAATAGCTTGATCTTGTGGGAGAGTGAAGCAAATTGACGGCTACTGAAAAAATATGTGCAACGTTGGAATTTCAGAGAGGAGATGATCCAAGCAGGAGCACTAGAGAAAATAGTTGATATGAATCCTGAGAGAAGCACAATATAGGTGAAGAGAGGATAAGAAATGACTGAGTTAGAGGGCTTGGCTGGAAGCTTAGGCTCAAGATGTCTAAGTGGATGAACTTAGTTTGAGAAGTAGGAACTACATTAATATCGGTAAGAAAGACGAAGCTATACGTCTGCGTATCGGAGATTACCATGTAGGAAAACTGTTGTCTGTGAAATATACTCTAGTGCTACTTGGCTGGTATATATTTTATCGAGCCACTGAAAAATGTAATTCAAATTCTTCAGGAAATGAATTCAGAACGTAAAAGAACGTAACTAAATACCACATAGTCCGATTTTCTACCGATTCTGCACAGTAGAAGGTAGGAATGGCAATTGGTCTTTTTGGGGGATGTCTACGGCAGGAGTATCATCTCAGATGTAGGAGTGTGCCACTGTGTGTCTGTGCTGATTATGCTAGAATGCTAAGTCAGATAATCAACAATAGCGGTGTACATATACTTGTATATATATATATATATATATATATATATATATATATATGTTAAATCTCTGAACGAGGTGTTAACAGTAACTGCACGATAAAGTGAAGTATATTTGCCATATAAATGTGGCTGACCCCTAAGGATGGATGTTACTGTTGCTTTTAGCCCCAGGAGAACATCTCCTCCAGCTGGCTTATCGACACATATCTGTGTCCTGTCTATTTTTGCCAAGGGAAGTTATCCTTCCCATCTTGATCTGCGATACGTACGGACCCGAGTTTCAGGGTTATTTCCCTTCTTCAGCGTACGATAATCGCCGACCTTCGATGAGAATGATAATCCCTTGGCAATATATAAGTCTTTTTCCAGTGAAGTTATTCACTGATATCGAAAAAGTGAAAACAAGCAATGTTAAATCTCTGAACGAGGTGTTAACAGTAACTGCACGATAAAGTGAAGTATATTTGCCATTTAAATGTGGCTGACCCCTAAGGGTGGATGTTACTGTTGCTTTTAGCCCCAGGAGAACATCTCCTCCAGCTGGCTTATCGACACATATCTGTGTCCTGTCTATTTTTGCCAACTCGGGTCCGTACGTATCGCAGATCAAGATGGGAAGGATAACTTCCCTTGGCAAAAATAGACAGGACACAGATATGTGTCGATAAGCCAGCTGGAGGAGATGTTCTCCTGGGGCTAAAAGCAACAGTAACATCCACCCTTAGGGGTCAGCCACATTTAAATGGCAAATATACTTCACTTTATATATATATATATATATATATATATATATATACCGGAGTAAGCAGCAGAAACTGTCCGATGAACGGGAACGTGAAACTCAGAGTAACAGTCTTTTGTTATATTTCTGCTGCTTTTAAATAAAGTATATATATATATATATATATATATATATATATATATATATATATATATATATATATATACACACACGCGCGCGCGCACATACATATATACATACATACATAGTCGCTTCAACACTCTATTAGCATAAATTTCTAAATACGCCGAGATCGATTTTGCTTTTCATCCTTTCGGGGTCGATAAATTAAGTACCAGTTGCGTATTGAGGTCGATCTAATCGACTGGTCCCCTCCCCAAAACTTTCAGACCTTGTGCCTAGAGTAGAAAAGAAAATTTCTTTCTCACGTCCTTATCCAACACTTCAGAGAAGAATTTATGTCTAATAATGATATTTAAAACTGTTTGAGTATAGGTAGTTTTTGGCGCAGCTTGACCAAATGGTTAAAAAGTTGTGTTCGAAATCATGAGTTCCGAGTTCAATCCCATTGTTGAGATTGAACACAAACTTTATGAATGAAAATGGGAAGATGGAAACCCGTTGCATGGATTTTACTTTTTAATTTAAAGGTCCAGGCTTGTTACACTGTATCACAATAATTCTGCCTTGGCATTACATTAATGGCATACATTCCGATGGAATATTTAGCTAATTATACACTAATTCAATGCTAATTTACTATCGCTGAAACAGACAGTGATCCATTTACTTGAAATATAAATAAGTGTAATTTTTTGAAGCCCATTCTAGATTTTCTTACCCCGATGGCTTACTTCTTCAATTTCTCCGTCCCCCAGTAACGTATACTTTCCATTTCCAGCTCATACTTATTATTCCTTACTTGTTGCTACACTTATATATTTGTCTTATTTTCTTTAATTTGTAACTTTATTCTTTACTTCTCTGACCTGTAAGGTTTTTTTATTGCTTAATCATTTACCCGCCTCTTTCTATAACAATGTTTCATTCTGTAAATCAGTGGTCACACTCTTCTGTAACATTCTCATCGTTGTTATTTTAGTTGCTATCGTAGCCCAAACCTAGTCGTCACATTATGATCAAAGTTTGCCATGATCATTCCATACGATACACCTCAAGCAATATAATCCATTCCATCCAGGCTCATTCCGTATGATACACCTCAAGCTATATAATTCATTCCATGCATCCATCTTCTCCGCCCACTATGCATAGGAGGATCGTGGGGGTAGAGTCTTGATGCACTTACTCCATAGGGTTCTATCACAAGCAACCGCAGTTCGATTTTCTGGCTGGATTCCCACGTGACCAGCTGAGACTATGGACATTATCCAATCATCTCATTTTTGGTTTACCCCTAGGTCTACTGCCGGTTTGCTCGGCTTGAAGATTCCGTCTTGCAATTCTTTCTGCGACATTCTAATCACATGTCCATGGTATTAGTGCTGTGACCAATACGAATGCACAAATGTTAATGTTCGGACAAATGGTGCCAAGTCGAAACTTTTCAACGTGGATGTTGTACTTCTGCAGGAGTATGTATTGTCAACTCTCTGCTTCATAATTGTTTTGAAATGGATTGACATGCGCAACAGTTGTGGAAGTGGTATCACAATCGGTAAATGTGGGATCGGTCGGATAACTTCATGCCATTGCCTCATCAGAAGATGATCTCAAGTTTGCGCTGAATAGGTTCGGTGCTGAGGGCTGCAAGACAGGGTTGCAAATACTGAGACATTGGTTCACTCAAGAAAGTGCACTTTGCGTATAAGTGGAACATCACTGAGACGAGTGGAGAGGTTTTATAATCCAGTAATTCTATTTTAAGATAACAGGACTTGCATTGAGAGAGATTTGGCTGTTATTTTTAGCTTAACGAGCGACCAAGTAAAGCGTCTTCATTGATTCATTACAATTCACGCAATTATATCTGCTTGGCAATGAACAGCCGTATCATTCTAATGAGAATAACGCTGTAGCTATTTCTTCACAGAGAATAACATTTTGCCCCTTGTATTAATAGTATTTCAGCATGATTCTGTCGTGGCAAGAAGTCAACTGTTTTAATCAGTAACTTGTTGATACATAAATATTAATGACATTCTCTTTTGTAACATGCTGCCACAATACGCTTGGCAAGTGTTGTAAAATGACAACTTCTATTAACCTTGCAAACACTCTACATATATTTCTCCAAGTATGTATTATGAATGCAGGTCGCCCCTCTGAGAGTACATTACTCAACATTAAACCTTGGTTTACCTATCATTAAAGCCCTGTTATTGGAGAAATAATGTATGTATGTATGTATGTATGTATGTATGTATGTATATATGTCTGTATATATATATATATATATATATATATATATATATATATATATACTTTCACTCTCTATTGATTTATTTTCTGCTCAAATCTAATTTGAACCGTTTGAGCCACATGTCTCTCTTTTGTACTTCATTCATTGCAGCAAATCATTTACGTTTTAAATTATATTTCTCCCCAAATCACTCAATCTCTTGATGTTATCTTCCTCCAAAATGCCTCAGTTTTTATCTTATTTTATTTTGTTTATTGATCTTTTAGTTCTCGGCAACATCATTTCGACGGAATTGATTAAATAATAACTCCAGTTCTAGCTCTATCTTTGCATGATCTTTCCCTTACTAAAGAGGTTAACATCTGTAGTCCCACATTTAATTGCTTCTTCTTCTTCTTCTTCTTCTTCTTCTTCTTCTTCTTCTTCTTCTTCTTCTTCTTTACACTAAATACTTCACAGAAAAAGAGTAAGTTTTAAAACGACCTTAATCTTGTTATTTGAACTGTTTCCCTGAGCACATTTTTAATTACTCGTATGTAAGCTGTTCAGTTTGGTGCTTGGCCATTTCACATTGCTTCACGTATCAGTACAATAAAGGTATCAAAAAAAGTATGTTTCTGTATGTGTAAAATGTATGCGTATAAAGATGATATCCCTTTAGAAAATAATGAGCGAAAGGAATACTTTTTGTCATTTGAATGTTTTCGTGCCGATAAATGGTTGAATTATATATACTGTGAGCTCTCTTTTCATTGCTGTGATTCGATTGAAATTAATTACGAATGTTAGATTGACATTTCCCGTATAATAATTATTTCAAGAACATTATTAATATACTCTTTATTGTCCTAGCAACGCACACTCACACAAACCCGCGCGCGCGCACTCGTTTGTATACATAAACACACTTTCACTCTTAGAGATGCTGTCACCCATATCTGATAAAACTCGAGTGTGTATATTGTGTTAATAAGTTTAGAGCTGCTGATAAAAAATATAAAGATAAAAGGAAACAACTAGCGTTACTGTCACCTGAACATGGTTCACATCATGTTGAATAGAATGAGAAAAACAACTACTCTAAATTATCGGTCAAATGATGTATGGCAACTACTGCTTCGTCGGGTTATGGCGCAATATAGCAACGTTGTCAACTTATGATATTTCAGTTTGATTGTGACACTAAGGAAAATCGATAAGCACACTAATTCTGCATCATGGAGAATAATACATGTGTATCGATGCGTGATCATACACATATAATTTCATTGAAATTATGAAGTTATTGGAATGCATTTTGAATGATTTCTTGTTAATTGTTTTGGCGAATGGAAGATTGTTAATACGTGTGTAGGATAATGTGAACTAATGATGATTGATTAATTTTGAGCTTTCAAAGGATTTCATTCTGCTCTTTACTTAGTACATTGTTTGTTTTTGTCATTTCATAAATCAATGGTATCTTGATATATTATTTAATCTTTTCATGAATGACTGACCGTTCGTTTCTTGAATGAATCATCCAATTTACTGGTGAAAGTGAGATCCTTTATTTCACCGTCTCATAAATGGCAGTAACTTTGATTGCTTATAAATGGTTCTACCTCTATGCTACTGGAAATAAAACAATATTTTGGAAATGACGCTTTTTAATGACTCACTTAATTCCATATTCAGACGAATTAATTATTGCTTTTAGCTTTACCATTCCCCTTGTCTTAAACAAATAGGTGAATAGTTACCATTTATAACCAGACATTACAAAATTAGAAACCATAGTATTCTCTATAAATACACACAGTCATTGCATTATTGAGATCATCCTTCCCGATGATAAACCTCTCTTTGATCATTGTGTTACTTTGAATAATTCCGTGTCTTTCCCCTAACGTAGCATCTAAATGCTCAAACACTCTTACTGTTCTTTTCACAATATAACATTAGAAATTTCCTTATCATTGATATAATGGCGCACTGACCCAAGGCAGTATTAGCCCCGAAAGACATGAGACGAATCAATGTCAAGTAGATTCTATAATTAACGAGATATGTGGCACGTATGTCATCATGTCCAACTCAAGTCAACAAAAGAAGGGAGACTGTACGGACCTTGTCAACATCAACTCTATTGGTATCGTTGTAAAGATTCTCCACCACAGAAGTACACACGCTACTTTAGTAAACCTATATTGATTAACGACAACAAAAAATGAAGTCGATGAGCAAACCACAATGTGCGTGTTAGATCTGTTAAGATATTGCAGCCAAATCTTACTCAAAATCCCTCTCAACCACTTTTTAAAAGAAAGGTTATATAGCACAACTAGAATACATTTGTTTAATATTTGAAATGAAGGCCGGTGGTCATGGCAGAAATTCCTTTGAACATAGATTTAATTATAACAACAACAGTAACAATATTTTCTCAATTTTCTCCGAATGTTCAAAAACTATTAGTCCCTTCGTTCCTTCTTATTGGTCCGATTTCTTCCAATGCTCTCTAAAGAATCCCATTAAAGATATTGTAGCCTATCAGCATTACTTATTTATCAATAAATATCTGTGCTGATTTCTTACAAGGCCGGAAATTTGGGAGGAAAGAAGAGGAATCGATTATATCGATCCTGGTATTTGACTGGTACTTACTTTATCGACTGCTGAGAAACGAATGGCAGATGTGAAGTCAGAATTTGAATGACTGTTAACTTTGGCAGAAAGAAATGAATGGTTCCTAAACAACTATTAAAGACTCACCCACATCGTCATCATCATCATCGTTGTCGTCGTCGTCATCATCATCATAGATTATTTACTGCACTAAATAAGAGGCTCGAATCTTTCAGGGATCAATAAAATAAGTTGAGAGAGAGAGAGAGTCAAAGTCGACCAGTATTTCCGTGATCATTGAAAGCTATATGCTACTACTACAACTGCAGTGTCAAACTGTTTTCAGTAGTTTGAAACTACAAGTTTATCTTTTTAACGTTGTCCACTTTTCGTCAACTAACTTTTAATATTCGTTCCAGATTTTGGCACAAGGCCAGCAATTCGGGGGAGGGGTGAGTCGATTACATCGACCTCAGTATTCAACTCGTACTTATTTTATCGAACCCGAAATGATAAAAGGTAAAGTCGACCTCGGCGGCGTTTGAACACATAACGTAAAGATGAGTAAAATACCAATATGCATTTTGCCCAGCGTGGTAACCATTCTGCCAGTCCGCCGCCTTGCATACTGATTTATTACAAGGTAAGAAATTAAGGAGAAGGGATAAACGTCTGTTATATTTATTTCTTTATTACCTACAGGGGGGCTAAACACAGAGGGCTAACAACGTGATTAAGTCGATTACATCGACCCCAGTGCGTAACTGGTACTTATTTAATCGACCCCGAAAGGACGAAAGGCAAAGTCGACCTCGGCAGAATTTCAACTCAGAACGTAACGGCAGACGAAATACTACTAAGCATTTCGCCCGGTGTGCTAACCATTCTGCCAGATCGCTGCCATAGGCGTCAATTATATTGACGCTTACTTATCGATGCCGGGTGGTAACGAATGGTAAACTCGGCTTCAGCGAAGTTTGAACTGAAGTGTTGTAACCCAGTACCGTTCTAATGGTTCTTGATATCCAATATCTTTAAGGTGGCGAGCTGGTAGAAACGTTAGCACGCCGTGTGAAATACCTAGCGGTATTCTGTCTGTCTTTATGTTCTGAGTTCAAATTCTGCCTTTCATACTTTTGGGATCGATAAATTAAGCATAGTTGCGTACTGGGGTCGATCTAATCGACAGGACCCCTCCCCCAAAATTTCGGGCCTTATGCCTAGAGTAGAAAAGGATGTCCAATATCCTTATTAATAATATTAATAAATAAGGCCGTAGTCTGGCAGGAACGTTAGCAGGGCAAAATACTTAGCGGTATTTCATCTATCTTTACTTTCTGAGTTTAAATGCCACCGAGATAGACTTTGCCTTTTATCCTTTTGTGGTCGATAAATTAAGTACCAGTTGAACATTGGGATCGATGTAATCGACTTACCCCTGCTCTAAAATTGATGGACTCTCGCCAAAATTTGAAACCAATATTAATAAAACCTAAGCGCAGAAACGGTATGTCGTTGGTAAATATACCTTGTATTATTTAATTGCGTTTTCCTTTGTTTCTAAGTTTGATTCCTGTTGAGGGCCTACTTTTCATTCTACCACGGTTAAAAAAGTAACGTACCAGCCAATACTGGTGTCATGATAATCGGCTGTTATTTCCTTCAAATATGCGTTTGTAATAAATCCAGATCAATGTGACATATTATCTTTATTATATTCATGTTCTCATCATCATATAACAATGAAGTGTCACATCGATATATTTCTGTTTAGGTGTCTGTGCATATTTTCACACCTGCCACTTATGATCATATACCCATCTCTTAATGAAAACACTATTCTGTTTCACAATAAATCACAGTATTATACAGCCAGAGTGTCTCTTCTCTGGCACAATTTCATTCTAAAATTTCTGCAACACTCAAATATGTCTACATCTTCAGAAGTAACACTAATTGCTGTACGTTTTCCAAATGAGAACCCAACATCTAGGAGTGAAATCATCGGAAAACGAGTATCCACATAAAAAAGTATCGAAGAAGTATGTGAAATGAAAGATGAAATCGGTAATTGAATGCATAAAATAAAATATTGTTATATCTTGCCGCTTTGTGGGAATCATCTATTATAAATTAAGATTTTATTGATATTCTTGCATATATAACTTTATCAAAAACTAATTTTAAATAACAGAAATTTATCCGAAATTTTATAAACAAGATTAAAACTCACTATATTACATGTTTAATGTTGGAGTTTTGGTCTTCGCATTTGTTTTCGCCGATCTACCAGTGACATAGTATGCTTTGATAAGAAACTATACAATTAATGCTTGTTTTAAATACTCACAGTTTGTATTTTATGCTCTTCATTGCTCTGAATATACACTTTCAGATGCTTTCACGGTGTTTTATTACAAACATATTTATCAAAGGCAAGCTGCCAAATATAATTCTGTATTTCGCTATATTTAATCATATATATATTAATTATCTATGTTTTATTAAAACCCCATTGTTTTAAATAAAATATATTCACAGTCAGTCCCAGTATTTTAAATACTTTATTCTAAATAGCCTAACTTTGTTTCTCTGGCCGATAAACATAAGTCAATTGCGTTATATCTCATAAATGGACACACAAACTTAATATCTATTTCGTGTGATATCCAAGCTATAAACTGAGAATTAAAGTTAGTTCTCAGACTTGCCTTTGATATCCTATCTGTAATAACTGTTTGCCAACTTCTAGTGGTAGATTAAATTTTAACCGCACTTACTTTTATTGCGCCATTCTTATGATACCAATGGCAATAACGCAATAAATAATCTATTATAGTGGTTCGTTCTCCAGACCGAAATTTTGTCTCCTCTGACATAAATGATCGCTCTATGCTCGGCTCAACTCTGAGAAAACGTCTCCATTTTCATCTCTTCAGGGTAAATAATTTATGGATCGGAAATATAGAGAGTCTTTATTATTATATCATTTCGTTACATCTTAAGTATTTCGCTAATATTTCAAATCATTTTTGTTATGGGTTGTTAATATTTCGACGTGGAAAGGCGATGAATTGGTAAGATCCGTAGAGTGTCGAATAAAATTTAGTTGCTGCCGTTCTGCGTTCAGATTCCATAAAGTCGACTCTTTTTCTTCAACCCAGTCATCCTTCCATAAAATAAGTAACAGTCAAGTTTTGGAGTTGGAGTAAATTGGCAGGTCCTTCTTCGTAATATATAATCCGGTGCCAGTCATTAAAAATCAATATAACTGCATCAACCGACGTGTTTTACATGAATTCATTAGTCTATATAGATAATTGTACTTCAAAGGAAAATAGCTTTCACTTCAGTGACTTACCTCATCATATGTTCTTTAAAAAAGCTTATGATATTACTTCAGTCGACTAAAAGTTTTACTTTATAGTGATATGACTAGTATTTTTAACTAATATTTGTGTTTTATTTTTTGATTACAGCCATGTTGAGGCACTGCCGGCAAAGGCTTTTCTCGATTAAATCGACTCCAACACTTCAGTTTGCTACTTATTTTATCGATCTCATGTGGGTAAGATCATCCTCCAGATAAAGAGACGAAAACAAAACGTAAATAGATGTAATCTACCAATGGTATTTATGTTCAACCAGACACACACACACAATAGTTAAATATAAATTAGCAATTGGTAAGAAGAATGGGCTTTGAATAAGACTGCATTCGGCAAGATGAAAAGGTTGATTGAGAAAAGGCAGCGTATGAAAAAAGACTGCGAAACGCTGGGTGTTGTAATGTTGGTCATTTCTGGATGTATTGAAATACATTGACACAAGAAATAGTTCATACCAATCATAGTTTTTACTTAACCGTTACGAAGTTTATCACACCGGCGACGCGTTGGAAGCAGATTACACGTGTAAGTCAGTTCTGATGGAGAATCTTTTGTGGTAGTTGTAGTAGAATGCTACAAAGTTGATGTAAAGGGGATACAAGGTGATGTAAAAGACTCGCGTGAGGTAAGATGACAATTTAGTGTCAGCAAATGGCAGAGGAGGTAGATAGTTAAATCTCTAAAAGTTGCTGACGGAAAGAGAATTAACTCTCTAAAATCTCAGAAGGCAAAAGGAAAATGAGAAATGTCATCTCTCTGAAATTGCTAAGGAAAGAGAACGTTTTACTTCTGGTATCTTAAAGCTGAACTAGCTCAGTAACAATGAAAGTGAATGGGTTTATCAAGATTGAACATAATTTAGCTTGAAATGGTGGTGAATTTAAGAGGCAACTCTAATAAGCTCTGAGTGCAGGTTCTGAGAACAATGTAAACTAACATGCAGACCGAAGCTTCGATTTCTGGTTGCGAATTCAATGTGTCACTTTGTGCGATATATATATATTTGTGTGTGTGTTTGTGTGTGCGTGCGTGTGCGTATGTGTGTGTAAATAATTCGTTCATTCTCTAGTTCTGATGAAATATTTGCTAAAAATTATAATGGAGTATCCTGTATGTTGAAAGCCTATATACTGTATCCGAAGATGACGCTCTATTTCAAATTGATGTAATTGTTGCATTGTTCGATCAGATGGAGCAGCCTGAGACGGCCGTAATGCACTAATATCTTGACATCCTTGTTACTTATTTGCTTGTTATTCACCTTATTTCGAGCTGTGCGGATAATACCGGACTGGCTTGATGCTTCAACTTAAGTAGCTAATTCAACTTAATATTAATTATTTCTTATATATATATATATATATATATATATATATATATATATATATATATATGGAGGTAAGATAACATTTAATTCGCAACCAGAAATCGAGATCCGGCAGGTTTCGGATATCTGGTCGACGTGAGGCTACGCTATGAATCACTTGATCCATATGCAACATTTAGAACACGGGAAAACACGAAAACACGTGATTGTAAAGCTAATTTTTTATCCATGTAGGTACGACTGTACACATATTTATTGCTAGAGTTAGCCGAGGAAAACTGCACGGTAGATTAAAATCTAATGAAAACATCTTTGGCAAGATCTAGACTAAATTTAGTTGTGAGACACTTGCAAGGATGTTTTATAAACAAAGCTTACAAACTATTAGCAGTGTATTGACAGCACACTACTATGAAAAGAAATTTATTCACCAATGCGTAGTTGGGCGCTCTCATTGTTTTATTCGCTACTAACGCGCGCACGAGTGGGTGTGTATGTGTGCACTCTGGTAATCGAGAGACTGGCAAAAGTGTTGTACAAGCTTGTGTTACTTGAATCTAATGACGTTAAAATATTACATTATCATTTCATTTCGTGATCTATTTTGTATTTTAAAAAAGTCCTATGGTGATGAATGAATGTGTGGCAATGTTAAAAAGTCATATCTGCGCACATGCAAGAATGAAAGCAAATGAGAACAATCAGGTTGATTATGAGACAAGATGAGACAATCAATATGATATAATATTATATATATATATATATATATATATATATATATATATATATATATATATATATATATATAACCCCCATTTGCCTTCTGTTATTTGTCTCGGTCATCATTATACTGCGGCCATGCAAGAGCACTGCCTTGAATTCTTGCCGAATGAATCAACTCCAGTACTTTTTTAAAGCCTGTTATTTATTATACTGGTCGCTTTTGCCGATATAAGTATATATATATATATATATATATATATATATATATATATATATATATATATATATATATATATATATTATATATATATATATAAGCCAGCCAATTAATACTTGAAGAGAACACATTCTCATTTAACAACAAACCATACCGACAGTTAAAGGGCACGGCGATGGGTACGAAATTCGCACCTTCATATGCCAACCTAGTGATGGGTTTCCTTGAGAACAAACTGTACGATGAAATAGGGAACACCTTCGAACACAACTTCAGAGAAGACGTCAAGAAAAAGTGGAAATGCTACCTCGATGACTGTTTCATCTTTTGGAACAGATCAGAAGAAGATCTACGAACATTCCACAGCATCCTCAACACACTGCACCCATCTATCCACTTCACAATAGATACCAACTACAACGAACTCCCCTTCCTAGACATCAACATCAAGATACACAACTCCATCGTTACAACAGACATCCACTACAAAAAAACCGACACACACCAATATTTAAATTTCTACTCCTGCCACCCATCCCACATAAAGAGAAACATTCCATATAGTATGGCAAGACGCATATGCAGCATAGTAACCGACTCACAGACACGCCACATAAGACTAGAAGAACTTAAAAACTTCCTACTAGAACAAAAATACCCACTCACCTTAATAGAAAATGGAATCGAAAGAGCAACAAAACTGGACATTACACAACTCAGAACATGAAAAAAGAAAAACAAAGAAAACATCATCCCTTTCATTAACACACACAACCCTACAATCTCCAACATGTTTCACATTATACACTCAAACCTACCAATAATCCAACAAAGCCCCAAAATGGAAAACCTACTAAACAAACATTGCATAAAAAACAGTAAACGCCAAGAAAAAAACTTTAAAAAACACCGAACAAGAGCGAAATTCTCAGCAGAGAATAAAACCGAATTCTACGTAAAAGAGTGTGGAGATGGTAGATGTGGAACCTGCAGCAACCCCATCTACAAATATATAGAGGGGAACAAACAGATAAAATTTAAGAGTGGTCACACATTCAATGTAAATGCAGACATCAACTGCAAGACGCAGAATGTAATATACTGCATAACCTGCCCCACATGCAAGGAGAATTATATAGGTGAAACTGGAAATTCCTTATGTCAACAAGCCAGAATTCACCGACAACATGTCCGACAGGAGGAACTACGGAAAATTCCACTGAGTGAACACCTAGGAACATGTGGGGAAGGAAAATTTAAGATCTTTCCCTTCTATAAATGCTCAAGAAACGATACCTCCTTCAGGAAAAATATGGAGAAATACTTTATAGCAAAATTCTCACCAAAACTGAATGGCTGAAACATGCAGATCACAACCCATCTAGGATCTTCAACTTTGCAACAACAGCCCCTAAAAAAACGGCAAGAAACCCAGATAGTGAGACATTTTTGTACCAACAAGAATTGAACCCAGTTACCTAGGTTCTCATATTTCTCTCCTAACTTTTTTTGAACTAACCAGCTGTATAGATATAATCACAATTCCTTCCTTCCCTTTCAGACACACACACGCACGCACACACACACACACACACACACACACACACACACACACACACACACACACACACACACACACACTCTCTCTCTCTCTCTCTCTACCACTGGACAATGATACCAAAGAATACCATCTGGTTTTGCCTCCTCTCTTTTTTTTTTTTAAGGCCAAGAATGAACTTGTCACAGCAGGAGCTGACCAACTGTAACCTGTAAACAGAATCTTCCCCTTCCCTCCTCTTCCCACTGACACACCTTTCAAATACACAGGCACACACACACGCACACAGACACACACGCACACATACACACACACACACACACAAAAAAACGCACCCACACTCTCCTACTAGACAATGGCACCAAAGATTCTTTTTGAAAAGCAACTTCTTCAAAACGATAACACCTGCTTTTGCCATTCCTTTAAAAGGCTAAAAATAAACTTATCATTGAAAAGAACTAACCAGCTATGAACCCAATTTTCTTCTTTTCTCTTTCCCATCGAAAACATTAAATTCACTTTAACAGCTTCCCCCGGACTCCAGTGTTGGATAGTTTCTCTAATTGGATGCTGTAGTTAACCTTATCGAAGGCCGTGCTAAAGTCAAGATACATGACATCTTCACTACCAGCGACTTGTTGCTCATTTTGAAAAGTGGGAAAATCGACATGGATAGGACATTTTGGGGAATATTGCCAGTGTCTAGTGATTTCTTCTAGGGGAGTACCGATTGATATCGACACTCCCTCAGAGCTCTAGTGGTCTAGTGGGGAAGTGCAAATTTGTTGAAGCCTGTAGCTGGTGTGTGTGTGTGTATAGGTGGGTGTGCGCGCGCGTTTTGCAGAATGATTTGACTATTTTACATATCATAACAATGTCATTGATTGATGAATTCCTGTAATATTGCAATTTATTAAGAAAAACATAAACTCGAAAAATATGTGGGCAATACAGTAGAGTACCTGATTAAATACGTGTCAGTATTAAGATATAGCCATCGACCTTCACGTGTACCAAGTAAATGTGTCTCTCAGGTATTCTTTGATTTCCTCCCGCTGTGTGTAGTGGTGGGGGCTGTCATGCCCTTTTGATAGTATTAATACACGAACGATAATTTGTTTTTAAGTAAAAAAATATTTGGTTCTGCTTCCGTTAACATGAAATATGGTAGCACACAAACATTCACACACACATATACACACTTGACAAACACACACACACAAGCACACATGCATGTATTTCTCACATTAGGGAATACACAAACACCAAGCATCTATATTTCTTTGTTCAAACTATAAGTAAAGCCTAAAAGACAATTATATTACCAAATTAATTTTGGATTAAGTATATTTATGCTCGACCATTTTCAACTCAATAGATTTCACATTCGAGCGATATTGGTCACTTAATATATAACAGTAATAGGTTAATTTCAGTTAAGTCCATTACATATCTCCTCCATGCGAATAGACGTTTATCGCGCGCGTGTGTGTGTGTGTGTGTGTGTGTGTGTGTGTGTGTGTGTGTGTGTGTGTGTGTGTGTGTGTGTATGTGTGTGTGTGTGTGTGTGTTTGTGCGAGCGCGTGTGTGTGCGTGTATGCACGCTTGTGCGCGCGTTAATGATATGTTGGAGAAGATGGTAGGATAGGCAAATGACAGTAAGATCTTTGACGAAGATGAATATTTCTTTTAACGTATCATACTGGACATAATTCATTAGCATTTTTCTTGGTTTACAAGTAAAATGCCCAATAACTTTGCTGTTAAAGTCCGGGAAATAAGTAGAGAGTAGACATTGCAACAAGAGAATCCTTTCACAATATATTACATTACAATTTGTGTAAATGTACACACATCATTAGAAGGCAGGATGCTGTGGAATTGTCTGAAATAAAATCCTTTCATAGACTTGTGTCAAAAGTAAAATATATATCAGAGCACGATGGACATTATCGCTACAGTGACTCATGAGAATAGTAGACGTATTTTGCCTTTCTTGAAGCTTGTTACTGTTATGGTCCTGAGAGCCACCTGCTTAAACGAAATTCATGCGTTGATATATAGGAAACTGAATAAAATATTCATTGCTATTGTGGGAGCTCCATTTGGACCTTGTTTCATGTGTTTCGAAAATGGAGAAATATCAAAATATTTCCTTTCGTCTTAGATTATAATTTTATAATGCAAAAAAGCAAAAGAAGATCCGGCAAATTGAACGTTGATATTTGGGAAACAGATTTTCCAGTGTCAAATACTCGTTTTGCAGATTATTCATAGAGAAGAAGAAAAAAAGAAAAAGAAAAATTCAGAAATCTATATAAAATTAAGTCAAAATCAAAAGAGGCCTTGACACAGTTGACTTCCTGTCTCAACTTGAACCAGCTGGTCTCGACTCCGAAGACAGTATGGGTGTTGCCACCCGTAACGTAGAGAAGAGAAAAATCAATAACTTCAGGGGTCTGGTCGGCCGCTATCAGTTTGTACCGGTCGTCGTCGAGACATCAGTTATTCTCGGACCCCGTACTACTAATTTTCTCCGCAAAATGGGGATAATGGCGGCCCGTCGGAGAAATGATCTCCGTGAGGTGCAATGACTGCTGCAGCGAGTGTCACCGGCCGTTCTCCATGGCAATGCTATCGCGGTTATTACTGTGGGATGTGGCTGAGAATATTTGTTCTAAGATATTCGGCCCATCACCTCCTTCCCTTTCATCTTCTGCTGCTTTACCCCCACCTTTTCCCTTTTTTCTTCTTTCTTTCTTCTTGTTTCTTTGTATTTAAATATGAATAAAAAAAATTTAATATGTTAACAAAATACGGAACTCATAAGAATACAGCCTCTTGTGTGTGTGTATATGTGTATATTAATTTGGGCACGTGTATGTTTGTAGCATTTGCTGTGTGCGTATGTGGTTGTTGTTGTTAGCCTAAATCAGAAAGACAAATTATTGAAAGCAGTCTAACCGTGGCAATCCTCCCTATATCTTAGGCACAGTGGTATATTGAACCACAATATGCAACGTGTCCTTCCTTTCCTAAGACGATGAAATGTGAGTTTTAAGATATGATTTCTAGCAATTCGAGAGATTCAATGAGGAGAAGAAAACGTTAGGTAACGGAACCAGTGTCGAATAAAAGATTTTATAGGCTTTAATCATGTCCTTTTGCGTTTCGATCAATAATACTATTGCACCGATAGTATTCACGTTCCTATTTTATTGGATTATTACATTTTTACTCTTCCCCGCATAATTAATTTTTTCTCTCTCTCTCTCTCTCATTTTATACATATTTAAATACTGACACACAAATTTAGAACGTTCGCGGCGACTAATGCAAGGGGAGTAACTCATCAATATGCTATAAGATTATGCACCCTGAAATTGTTATAGGTAATTAGTTTTCTCAGTTGAAAGTTTCGTTCCTAATGTTGCGACTCAGATTATTAATTAACTCAGTATTAAGTCATTGAACTGTAATTAGATATCGATTTATTTCATTATGGACACTTTCATGGTATTAGAATTCAGTTTAGCTAACAAGAGTCAACTACAGCTGGATGTATTTTTTAGTTCTTCTAGTAAACCCTTAATATCAGTAGTTCGTACTTGTCCCAAGGGCTGGTATGTTTTAAATAGTGCTCTAAGTTTAGCCAGTAATCCTCTTCGCTAATTGTTTTCCCTGAGACACAGCATTTGTTGAGGCTTTTTAAACTTCATAAGGATGATATCATTAAATTATCTTCAGTCATATTAACTGAAATACTACTATTAAAAATAATTCTGTCCACCAAATCCTTTTCATAACCGACTTGACCGCTTCATGATAAATTATTGTTAACAGCAGTGACTCTGATATATATTTTTTTTTTTTTTTTTTTTTTTTGCTACGCACTTTACAACAAGCATTTTAGCTTAATTTATATGTGAAGTAAAAAGAATATATATTTAAAACTGGTATTATATAATTTAACTTATAAAAAGTTACAGTACAGAAAATTTTTTAGTACCTATTGCTTTATTTAATAAATGAAACACATTAGGTATCAGGACTTTATATTTAAATTTTCAATTTGTATATCAATGTACATCATGCGAGACGCATCGTCTAGGAAGCATTGGCCTTAGAGTAAATATTAACGCTATCAAATGAATCTAATTTTGCACAAATCAATGAGTTGGTCGGATCATCTCTTAAGAAATAATGCTCAAATTTCACTGATCTCTGAAACTGGAATGAGATACGGGGGAAAGTTAACCTCAGACATACCCTGAGTGCTTGGACTTCACTAAAAATACTGAAATATCAGATGGTGACGCAAAAACAGGCGACAGATTTAGACAGGAGGGCCACATGCATTGCTTCACGGTGCTTTAAAAAGACAGTCCGTTCACTACGAATTTCATATCCACCAAAAATTCATAAATTGTTATCATAACGTTATCTGTAGAATATTACCTAGTCACTAAGTCCAGACTGATGAAAAAGCGCATAAACACCAAAATAATATAAAATAAGTTCTAAAAATAGATAACTATTGCGTTCGGACCAAGCCCATTTGGTCGGACCTACAAAATCAAAAGTAGAGGAAATACAGCCGGCTTCTTCTGTGCGATACTCCGCTCACCGAATATATCACTGTGTGATATACAATTTCCTATATGATGGATGGATCTCTTCTTATGAACTGGCACTTTTAAGCAACTGCTTGTCTACCACAAACCTGTTGAAATATAACTGAATTTGTCTTTACAAAATAGTTCAGTTATATTACACGTTGCATCTATCATTACGGCTGTTAATGTAATTACCACCAACTGAGTTTGTGAATAAAATAACACGATTGTAAACCAAGTAGATGTTATCCTATGCATAGCTTGACCTGCACCCATTTCTGAAGTTCACCGCTGAAACAAAATTTAATTTCCTAGCATTAAATGTATCTTAGAATCTATAAAGAACAGTTTATTCTGCATATGACTTAGATTTTTTTATCTCAACAGAACTTTCATATGAACTTGCATAAAATGTAAACAAGAGCTTATGTCTCATAACGCAAGATATTAAAGTATATCAACTTCCAGAAGATTCAGAAAGAAAAATTTTAATGGAAAACAATCTAAATCTTTTCAAGTTTTCCTATAACTACTTAATATTATTTATATTTAAATCTGTTAACTCTATTGAAAAAATGTAGACAGAAAGAGAAAATCAAGTCATTGTAGGTAGGTACAATAGATAATACCTACCCATTCTAAAACTACAAACATTATTTATTAACTTGTATAAAATAAATTATTTTCAATTCATCATAAAAAGATTAATTTAATGTATGGAAATGAATGTGTAAACAGTAAATAGACACTATTTTGAAGCTCAATGGACACAATTTCCCATCCTTTCAAATTCAGTTCTATACAACGGGTTCATTTTTCACCCACGCTTTCAGCTCCATAATATATTCAAAATAATAAACTAACGGGAAAATAAAAAGAATTCTACCTATCATTCTATGTGATGACCGAGAAGTGAGTGAGTGGATATATGTTAGCTTGCATGGACAGAGCAAATTTTTAGACACAATTTATGGTTCGCAAATAAATAATAATAATAACACATTATGTCATAGCACGTTTGTGAATATGCGAATGTATAAAAATTAAATATAAATAAACATGAATGAACATGGGTGACAAACCGAACAACGGGTTAAATCTGTCATCCAAATACCGCTTAAACATGGTCGTACACGCACACACACAATTACACACACACACACACACACACACACACACACTTGTAAACATTGTCTCATATATATATATATATATATATATATATCTTAAAGTTAGATGAGGCCGATTTATGGGATTACCTTGGGTTTCACGTCCATAAAGGGCCTGGCTTTATGGCGTATCATTAGACCCCAAAGTCTGTTGGTTTAGCCAACAGACTTTGGCTAAACCAACAGAGACTCGCTAGAGAGGTCTTTATGGATGTGTGAAACCTAAGGCAATCCCATAAACCCGCCTCATCTAACTTTAATATATACTGCACTATAACTTAGAATGTGCTTGTTTTTTTTTCAGGTTTATGTTACCGGACGATATATATATGTGTGTGTATATATATATATATATATACATCCAAATATATATATATATATATATATATATATATATATATATATATATATATATATACATCCAAATATTTATATTTATATATATAAAATACCTCCAAATATTTCAGATGTATACGGTGTACGTACGTATGTATGTATGTATGTATGTATGTATGTATGTATGCATGTATGTATGTATGTATGTATGTATGCATGTATGTAGCTTTATACACTGTTAAAACATTTTGATATCATGCAAAATGTCTTTTGTTGACAGTTTATCAACGTAGACTGCCTATACTGAATAGTTCGTCACGCTGTTGCCTCTTACACATACATTATATCTCACTATTTGGTAAATGAGACTGGAAGAACAACAGGCGCAATGACGAAACTAGAACCGGTGATCAGTTGCGTTACAACGCACTGAAGTGGCACGAGATTATTCTGAAATTGAGGAGAGAAATAGCAGCAGCTTTTGAAAAAGCGCCCGAGAATAGCAAATTTGCCAGTTTCTGAAATTGTTTGAATATGACTCGTAGGATCGATTACTCTCGTAAATTGGACAGTATGACACATGATTTATACATGCATTTATGCATACATTCTCTCTCTCTCCCCCCCTCTCTCTCACTCACACACACGCACACACCACTCACATACCACACACATACATACACACCACACACACTACACGCATACTCACCACACAAACACACACACACACACACACACACACAAACGGACACACATACAAACAAACACACAAGCACACACATACGCACGCATACACACACTCACACACACACATTCACACACTTCTCATTTATTTAAGAGACTCACATTTGAGCCGTTATATCAAATATGGTCGAAGCCATAATATAGTTTCAAATAAATTATACAAAAACTCTGCATTATGTATTGATTAGTATCGTTCGTTTTACTCCTATTAACGAATAATTTATATAATATATATGTGTATGTACATGTGTGTGGATGTGAGAGTATGTGTATTGTGAACGTATGTTTATTATAAGATACAGAAGTTAAATGAAAGTATCTGAGGTTCGCGATAGCGATTATTCTAGCGATTGAATTACGAAAGAACAGATATTTGTAAAAGCTTCAAAATACGATTGGTCATTGATATGTTTAAATTTTATGTGCAGATTACGTGATCTTTACATGTCCTAACGCATGCACACGCACACACACACATACACGCACACGCACATTGTAGAGAGAGAGGGAGAGAGAGAAATAGATGTTTAGAATAATGTTACACAGGGAGTTAAAGTTTGATCATTCTTACTCAATCATCAAGCAGGATTTTTAAGCTGGCATTCTGAGCGTGACAGCTGTCTTTGACAACATCACGACGACAAACTTCTTTGAAGTTTTAATAAGTTTTAATGAATAAAGTTGTATGAAATGTTGGAACACGCATATAAACAATATAAATAGGAAATATCCTACATGCATTGTTTTTTGCTTTTTTTTGTTGTTGTTTTTTTTGTTGTTTTTTTGTTTTTTTTGGCGTGGAAGGGTTGCTGTGTGCTCGCAACTGTATCTTAAGTTACAGAAAAAAAAAAAAAACGTAAAATGTGGTTCACTGTTCTGCATCGAAAATTATAACCACCAATTTCAGGAATGTGAGAGCAGGCCTTTCACAACTCACTGAAAATGATGGCTTTTCTCGAAAAACCGACTGACGTATGCATTCCTCTAATGTAGTGTTTTCCAAACTGTATCGCAGCATATTAGTGTGTCGCTAGCAGGGCGTAGGTGTATCGCAAACGTACAGGAAACCAATAAATGAAATACCCAATACCAATTTGTTTCAGAATCTGTTAGCATAGTGAACATGTCAATGCATATACCTACCGGCTATCGTTTCCCACTTAATGTGTGGAGGCGAGATTAAAAAGAAAGAAAGAAAGAAAGAAAGGTACAAGTAATCTTCATTATGTAACGCTCATTTTCATTATATTTTATTCAGTGTAAAAGAATTTACACATATTGCAAGCTTTATTCCCTTGTCCGAAGTAAACTGAAAATCAATTTAAAATTTTCAACTGAGCACCTGTTTTAGTGAGCGAAACACACTGGAACTGCTTTCAAATTGCCAAAAGTTATTATTCACCTAAGCTGATATATTGCATTACTGATGATGAACTAATAATTATGAAATCCCATTAAACTCATGCCACATTTGCCCCATGTGCATCAGTCATGCGGGCTTAACTTTAGATACCGGGTATTCTAATTAAGTGCAACGTGCCATTTCTAATTTTATCGTACTTAGTGATGGTGATATTAAATACATGCTTAGTTAGCATAACTTTATAATAAATCAGTCTTATTCATAAATTGTAATTAAAATGGATAAATTTTAAGAAAAGTAACGTTGCAGAAGATGACATTTCCAACGAACAAAATTAACAACTACGAAGGAAACCTTTCAAACAACTGTTAAACGACCTACGTCGGTGAGTGGGAAGGGCACAGGAAAAATGTTTAAACCTCTTTTATACAACAAAGATTATATAAAAGTCGGCTTCACATTTTCTGGAAATGAAAACAATCCTACTCCCCTGTGTTTAGTTTGTGGAGATATACTTGCAAACGAAAGTATGGTACCAAACAAATTAAAGTGTCGTTTCAGCACTAGGCACGGAAATTTGTCAACAACTCCAGAGAAATACTTCATTGAACTTTCAAAATCTCTAAAAAAGCAGGCTTCAACTTTCACAAAGAGAATGAAGACATCACACAAAGCTCCAAAGTTACTTGGTTGCTCAAATAATTGCCAAAAGCAAGGAATGACATAGAATTGCTGAAAGTACTATAAAGAAATCTTGTTGTGCTATTGTTCGAACAATGTTTGGACCTGAATTTGAGATAGAAGTTAAAATATTCCTCCGACAGAAAACACAAAGGGAAGACGAATTCAAGATATGTCTAATGATATTAAGCTGCAAATGAAGAATATTGCTCAAGATAATAACATGATGTTTGCATTGTAGTTAGACGAATCAACAGATGTTAGTGGGTTAGCACAGTTGATCGTTTTTATACGTTCCATTTATAATGACAGAATTATTGAGCTTCTTGTGTTGTCTAAGAACTTCCATTGAGAACTAGAATTGAAGACAATTTTCAAGCTTAAAATTCCTTCATGAAGGAAAATAATTTGTTATGGTTAAACTGTATAGGAATATTCACAGATGGCGTGCCCTCAATGGTGTAGGTTCAGTAAAAGGTTTTATAACTTTAACAAAAAAAGAGAATACAAATATTATGATTACTCATTGTTTTTTTTTTAATTTTTTGCATCGTGAATCACTAATTGCGCAAACTGCTGGATATGATTTACGATGAGTTACAAACGAAATGGTTCAAATGGTCAATTACATAAAAAGTAAACCTTTAAAATCAAGATTATTTGCTCATATTTGTGAAGAAATGCGAGCAAATTTCACACAGAGGTTCGTTGGCTTTCAAAAGGTCGTGTGCTTTGTCGTGTATACGAACTGAGAGAAATGATGCCAAAATCAACAGAATGAATTTTACGATCTGATTCAATACGAACTTTCGTGCACCAAACTGGCAAATCTTTCGGACATATTTGAACATTTGAATAAAATTAACACGGGCATGCAGGGAAAAGCAGAAAATACTTTAATATCGGCTGATAAAATTTGTGCTACGAGAGACAAGATAACAATTTGGAAACGCAAAGTTGAAGAAGGAAATTTTGAAATGTTTTCCAAAACTTGTTTTTTTTTTTCAACATTTGGCATTTATGAAGCAAAATTCTTAATTCCTTCAATTGCATATCGGCTCCTTTGGAGTTTGTACTGTAATATTCTTAAGTGGCGACAGCTGAATTATTCTGCTTAATGCTGTTGTTCTATTTCTATTGTTCTTGTTGGGCAGCTTGGAAAATTGGTAGCGATGCGTAAGTATTATAGCAGCCCATCACTTTGGCTCTATAAATGTACTGTTTATTGAAGTATTTTTAAAATGTATCTTTTGAGAGCTTTATGTCTTCAGTGTAGTAAATGAGACCCCGGTGAGAAACAAACGTAGTATTCATAAAACACAATACCACGTGGTATTTCTTCTGGCTTTTACGGTCTGGTTTCGAAATTGTTTTTTATCCTTCCGAAGTCGATGAAATAAGTACCAGTCAAGCTTTGGGGTCGATGCAATCCAAAATTTCAGGCCTTGTGCCTATCGTAGAAAGGAATATTCTTCTTCTTCTTATTATTATTATTATTATTATTATTATTATTATTATTATTATTATTAGCAGCAGTAGTAGTAGTAGTAGTAGTAGTAGTAGTAGTAGTAGTAGTAGAAGTAGTAGTAGTAGTAGTAGTAGTAGTAAGAAGAAGAAGAAGAAGAAGAAGAAGAAGGAGGAGGCGAGCTGACAGAATCGTTAGCACGCCGGGCAAATTGCTTAGTCGCATTTCGTCCGTCTTTACGTTCTGAGCTCAAATTCCGCCGAGGTCGACTTTGCCTGTCATCCTTTCAGGGTCAATAAATTAAGTATCAGTAAAACACTGGGGTCGATGTAATCGACTAGTCCCCTCCCCCATAATTTCATGCCTTGTGCTTGTAGTAGAAGGATTATTATTATTATTATTATTATTATTATTATTATTATTATTATCATCTTTCAATTCCGTTTCCATTTCTCGCCGAGTGTCTTCCTGACACCTAGGACAAAGAAACGCACTGTATACATTGGTAGACCATTAAAATAAACACACCAAATTCTCCATTTACAAAGTCATGTGATAGAGAAGAAGGGGAAGAAAGACAGAGAGAAAAATAAAAAATAAAAACAAAGAAAATAAAGGGGGAAAAGGGAAAGAAAGTTCACAGCGACAATGCTCTTCTCAATACGTGTGACGTAGCAGTTAAGACAATCTTTTGCACTTCCTGCATGGATGGTAAGCCAGGGGTCATTATTGAATAATTTTCAGTTCTTTTTTTTTTTTTATCATTCCAAGTGCTCCTACAATCATTGGTATTGTAACATCTTTTCGATTTCGATGAGCAAATTTTTATATTTTCTCAGCATATCAAATTCTTTTGCCGAGATATTATGGTCACAGGGTTGCTCATGTCAATCAATATACAGACTTTATTGCTTTGGTCTTTCACAACAATATCTGGCTTGTTTGCTTTGATGATCCGGTCTGTACATACTGAGAAGTCCCAAAGAATAATTACACTTTTCCCTCAATTACAGCCTCAGGGAGGTGCTTGTACTATTTGTTAACAGCTTTGATTTTATAATACCGACACATTATCCAGTATAGATATTGAACAATTCTGTCATGTCTTGATTTGTACTCTACAGGTGCTAAAACCTTACATCCAGAGATTAGGTCGTCCAATGTTTCTATTCCATCCTTGCAGTATCGGCACTTTGGGTCTACACCATTTTTCATCACATTGGCTTGATAGTTTCGGGTCAATATGCCCTGATCTTGGGCAGCGAAGATAAAGCCTTCATTTTGTACCTTTAGCCATGAGCTCCGTAGCTAGTGATAGGTGTGCTTCTGGTCTACATCAGCTTGTTTGCTACGGGCCACATATTTGCCATGCAGAGATTTTTATTCCCACTTATCAGCCAATTGTTCAAACGCATTTTGCTTTGCTATTGATTTAACCTTCTTTGCAACTACAGTTGCTGCACTTCCATCATACTTTTCAACCTAGATATTATGCATAAGCTCGCTTGAAAATATTTTGTTCTCCTTCATAACAGAATGTAGCTTCTTACGTCTTTCATGGTTTTCAACGAGCTTTAGCATCCAGTCGTTAGATGTTTCAAGACATTTTGCCAGTCCAATTGTGGTGAGTTTTGTAGGAGATTTCAAATTGGATCGAGCCTAGATCTCCTTGGGCTCTGGGTAGGTAAAGACAATCTACGTCTGCCTTTGGTTGGTGCATCCTATTGAAAGTCAGCAGCTTACGGATTTTCCTGTCATCTTTCTTATTTCCCTCATATTCCAGTTCAATACATTGAAACTGTAAATAATAACCGGAACTGCTAAGGAATTTATAGCTAACACCTTGTTACGTGTATTTAACTCGGATTTTAGGACTGCTTGAACTCTCCTGTAATATTTCTTCCTGGTCTTCTCTTTCATACTTGCATGCTGAATGCCAGAACCCTCATTTATTCCGAAGTATTTACAAGTTTGTTCCTGCTTGAGTTCTTTTATGACTGTGTCAACATACTACTCCACTGAATGTGAGGTCTTCAGTTTCCCTTTCTGGAAAGTGGCTTTGGCATATTTATCAAAACCAAATTCCATCCCAATGCTTTCAGAGTACATAGGAATCCTTCAAGCTCATTATTATTTTTGCCATAGAGTTTTAAGTCATCCATATAAAATAGATAACCCATTTTCTTGTCACCAACTTAATAGCCGCACCTTGTTCTGTTAAGTTTACTTGTAAGGGGTATTAGGTCTACGCAGAAAATCAAAGGTGAAAGTGAGTCTTCTTGGAAAATGCCACAGTTGATATTAATATTTTTTGTGGTCAGTACTCCATTAGAGTGGTATAATTGGAGATTCGTATTCCACATTGACTGTTGTGTTTCAGGAAGTTTGAAATCACAGGAGAAATTTTGAAGATATCCAGCGATTTCAAGATCCATGAATGCGGTATGCTGTCGAAGGCCTTTTTATAATCAATCCATGCAGAACTGAGATTTCTGCGTTTGCTATGACAGTTCTCAAGGATCATGCGATTGATTAAGAGCTGGTCTTTGCATCCATATGAGCCTCGTCGGAATCCCTTTTGTTCAGTGGGGTAAATATCGTTCTCGTCCATAAATTTATGTTTTCTCTACTAGAACGGACGTTAAAATTTAATACGTGGTGGATAGACGTGTTATGGGCCGATAGTTTTGGGGAAATTTAGTTTCATTATTCTTCGGGAGTAGTTAAGTAATACCTCTTACTAACCAATCAGGTGTTTTCGTAGGATCTCTTATAATTTCATTGACTAACTGGACTAACTTGTCGTGTGCGTGCGGGAGTGAGGCGAGCCAGAAATTTGGCACCCTATTATTACCAGGAGATTTCCAATTATGAGCCTTCGTGAGTGTCATTCTTAGGTCTACTTTTGTGGTATCTTCCCATGCTTGTTCTGGTAAGTTTTGATAGGATCGTTCTGTGCGTCTAATCCAGTCTGCATTTTCATTGTAAGTCTTTTCATCACTCCAGATATTTTCCAGAAGTTTGCAACATCTTGCATGGCAGCGGGGTGGTCTTAAACGGTTATTTTCTCTTTCCCTATTTCTCTGTAGAATGTTTTCGCATTGGATGTAAACAGCTTATTTTGCTTGCAAAATTTGTTTCTTTTCTCAAATCTTCGTATTCTTGTAGTTTTTGCTTGGATTTTTTGTTGCAGTGTTTCTTTTGCTGAAAGCAGTTCTTCTTTTGATGAGAATCTGTTTTCTCTTCATCTTTCGTCCTTTCCTGGTTTTTACATCGTTTCCACAGATTAATTAATTCAATATTGATATTTCACCTCTCATTATTTCAATCTCATTTTCAATTTTACTTTCCCAGTTTGGAATTTTTCTCAGGTTTGTATTTCTTTGTTTTTTCAGCGGCATACAACTGGTTTCAATTATGTTACCAGCTGCGTAAGTAATTTCATTTAATTCAGTGAGATCTGGTTTTAGTTCGTGTATAATTTCCTTTGTTACATAGTTTCCAATTTTAATTTGCTTTCTATTTTAGATTGTAGTTGAGAGCTTATGAAGTGGTTCTCTATCAGGTATATTGGTGTGCCTTACAACTGCAAGCTTATTCAGGATTTTCTGCTTCACTTCTATCAAAGACTCTATGTTTTCCAGCAAATGTGTAATCTTCAAATATTGTTTCTTTACCACTATCCTCGTTATCTTTATCAGGTTCGTTACAATTTGTTTCTCCAGACGTTTGCATGTTCTGGTCAGATGGCAGTCTTTCAATTGAGACTAGTCGAGAGTTTCTCTCTTTGTCTGGTTCTTCATTTCCTTTCTGTCTTATATTTAGGTCATTTCCGCTGAGTGCTCGTTCGCACTTATTTCACTATCTGTGAGTCTTTTATTTCTGAAGATATCTCTCCTAACATTTGCTAACTTGTTTTCGTCCAAATATAGTCTGCTGTCTTGATTTCGTGTTAAGAGTGTGCGGTGTGTTTCTCTTCAGATGGCATGCATAATGCATAGTAATAGGCGTATATTACTTCTGTGTAGTCTTCTCGGATCCATTTGATCCTCTTATATTTTTCTTTCTGTGGTGAGTGCGGTGATGGATTTGGAGGGCTCGAGTTGGGGCAGTTCCCGTTCAAGTGACCATCCAGGTTCTTATTCAGAGAAGAGTTTGTGTCAACGGATGATTTTCGACCCCAGGCTGGTTCTGTCTTGAGAGACGCGCTACCAGATTAACCATAGGACAGGCAATTTGCTGTACTGTTTTAGTTTTCCTTTTTGTTTCGTTAGACATATTTGTGTTACATTAAAATTATTGGTATTGAACCCTGTGTTGTGGCAGATGTAGAGACGGTTGTTGTCTCTACAACTAATGTCGACTCCGCCATTAATATCGTCACAATTGCTTTAACCTTGCTTTTACAGCATTGCTCATCGTTAGTTACCACCAATAGTGCCTTGATCAGTATTGTTGTAGCTAAGCTTTGTATCCACGGCGACAATATAACTATTATTTATTTAAATCTAACCATCTTTGCTACTACTACTACTGTGTAGTATTATTAGATGTTGTTTAGTTTCGACTTTTGTCTTGTATTTGAGATAATCATAAATATGTGAGGGTTGAAGGGAATAGTAGGAAGAAGAGAAGTATCTTGGTGAATAAACCAAATTCCACAGGTCTGTAGATAGGTTTGGCAGATGGCGAAGAAACCAACAATGAGCTTTTGCATTCCTGTGCGATCAGGAGGCAAAAGAAGCCTCACATCCTTGGAGTCAGTAGAGGTCAAATGTGTTTACTACTTACTACTAGCGATCAATGAGATCGCTGACTTTGGCCCTTAAAGTAACCAATTCATCTTGTTCTATTTTTAATTTCTGATAGAAAAAATTATAAATATATATATATACACACACACACACACACACACACACACACACACACACACACACACACATACACATACACACACACACACACATACACACACACACATACACACACACACATACACACACACACACACACACACATATGCATATATATATATATATATGTTTGTATATACTGACGTTCACATCATTGTATTTTTGAATTTATGAATTTTTTTGAATTTTGCAAATTTTTCTTTTCTTTTTCTAAGTTTTGCTGTGATTTACAGTTTTCGTAATTTGCATATATTGGCAGGTGCTTACCTCCTCAATTTTCATCGAGCATTTAATTGTGTTGTTGCAATAATTGTAGATATTAAAGTTTTTAAATTTTCTAAAGATGATTGCTTGTACGTCCGACCAGAGAAGCCTGTAGTGTTGTTGCAACAAAAAGGATGTTTACATTTTCGAAAACTCAGGGAGAAAGGAAGGGATAGGTATTCACAGAAGTTGTAGATATTAAAGTTTTTAAAGATGATCGTTTGTGTGTTTGAAAACTGTAGATATGTAAGTTTCTTAACTTATTTTGTGGGAAATTTAAAATGCTCACAGGAAATTGTAGATATTCCAGTCTTAGAGAGTTATTTTTCAGTTTTTCTTGCTGGGTTGCATTAGTCTTTCTGTCTTCGGCTGCTGATAGGTCAGAGCAGCGAAGAACACGTCTAGCCGCTGCGAAGGCAGGCGTTCCTATTATTATTATTATTATTATTATTATTATTATTATTATTATTATTATTATTATCGGCAGTGAGCTGGCAGAACCGTTAGCACGTCAGTCAAAATCCTTAGCAGCATTTCGTCCGTCTTCACGTTCTGAATTCAAATTCTGCCGATGTCGACTTTGCTTTCATTCTTTTGGAGTCGATAAATTAAGTACCAGTTACATACTGCGGTTGGTTTAATCGATTGGCCTCCTCCCCCAAAATTCAGACTTTGTGCCTATAGTAGAAAAATTATTCTTGTTATTCTTGGCGGTGAGCTGGCAGAATCGTTAGCGCACGTTCTGAGTTCAAATTCCTCCAAGTTCGACTTTGCCTTTCATCCTTTCGGGGTCGATAAATTAAGTACCATTTGCATACTGGGGTCGATGTAATCGACTGCCCCCACTCCCCCAAAAAATTTCAAGTGTTGTACTTATAGTAGACAAGATTATTATTATTTTCAAATACACTCAACAGATTTGCCTATTAGAAACATCGGGCTATAACAAGTAACCTTAAATGTCAAGAACCTTCCAAATGGGCTACAACAAGTAACCTTAGATACCAAGAACCCTTCTAAGTATCCTAGCTGTCCCTAATAACACTGTTTTCTGGAGCTGTATTAAACTGGGGTTTATGCCTATTTCCTCTATCCATCTGTTCAGATCTTTAGAGTTAGTTCCTAATGGGATACATTTTACCTGCGCTTGCCATAGTCTCTGTAATTCAATAGCTAGGTCCTGGTACTTTGCTATTTTTTCTATACTTCTCATATTAATGTTTTCATCATTTGGGACTGTAAAGTCAATTATCTGGCGCTTTCTATTCTCTTTATCTACTCTATCAAATCAGGCCTTCTAGCTTCTATTACTCAGTCAGTCCTACAACATCTTATATATTGAAGTCCTACAACATCTTATATTTCTTACTTTCTAGTACTATACTAGGTTCATGTTCATGCCATTTATCTGTATGTTCAAATTCTAGATTTTTACATAGCTCCCAGTGGATTACTCTCCCTAGATTGTCATGTCTTTTCTTGTATTCTTTCTGTGCCAGCATGCTGCATTCACTCACTATATGAGTAACGCTTTCCTCTTTTTATTTGCATAATCTACATTGGGAATCTACTTCGTTTTTTCTATCTTGGCTTTTATCCAATTAGTCCTTAATGCCTGATCCTGTGCAGCTACTAACAAACTTCTCTCTCTCTCTCTCTCTCTCTCTCTCTCTCTCTCTCTCTCTTCAGCTTTCCTTTCTGCAACTATAACCATGTCTCACTACTACTATTTGTTGCAACTATCTTTGGGAATTTACCATGCAACGCCTTCTTCTGCCAGTCAGATGATTTCTGTTCTTTTTTCTGGTTTTTAACTTTGTTTTGGGTTTTTGGTTTCCCTGTCTTGCTGTGACTCTAGAAGCTTTTAGTAAACTTTTTCACTATTACATACATAGGAGTCTATATCTAATCTAGCTAACTTCATGCAGTCTTCTACTGATATTAAGCCTCTTCCACCTTCCTTCCTTGGTAGGTATAATCTTGTTACTCCTACCCTTGGGTACAGTCCTCCAATCCTATTGAATTCCTTCCTAGTTCTTCTGTTTAGCTTTGCTAATTCAGTTTTTGTCCAGTCTGCAAAAGCTACTAAGTATCTAAGTAATGATTACCCAAGTATTTACAGCCTTCACTAGATTCGGAACATTTAGCTTTGACTTTATAAGCTTCCTCAACCATCTGATGAAGTCCTCAATTTTCGTTTTCATTTCTGTAGTTAGTACTCAATCAGATTCTAATACTCCTAGATACTTATAACTCTCTCCTCCTTTCAATGATTTTAATCTCTAGTCATCTGGTAATTGGATGTCTTTGCTGTTGACTACCTGCCCCCTTCTCATGGCAACGAGTTGTTATTATTATTATTATTATTATTATTATTATTATTATTATTATTATTATTATTATTATTATTAGTAAGGCAGCGAGCTGACAGAATCGTTAGCACGCTTCTTTTGTCGACTCGTTGTTCTTCAAAACGTTTGGTAATGTAATATGTGAATGTCACACGTTTCTGAAACAGTCTTCGTATCTCTCAACAATGTCACCAAATATAATGTCATACTGTCTGACTTTCTTCCCTTTATTCCTCTCAATATCGATTGACTTACAATTCGCTAAAATAATGAAAAATCTAGTTTGCAACTACAATGATGAATATGTCAATATATGTTCTGTTGACATGCTTTGTCAGACAGTGCGCAAATTCCAGTGACGAATGATAGAATTTTTTTTAAATTATGCTTTGAGGATTATTGTTCTGTACACTAATCTGGAGCATCACAAATATATTGAGAAAAGTAGCAAATAAAACGAAGCAAAATAAAAGAGGAAAGCAAACGCATCATCAAATAGTGCTTAGTAGAAGATTCAGAACTGATATTTATAAACAGAAGAATATTTTATAATAATTCTTATATAAATCTAAAACAACTATCTTATTTTCATCTAAAGAACCTTTATTTCAAGGCATAGCATGTTTTCCTTCTTGTAGCATTATGAACTTCGAATTATACTAAAATGGTTTTATGCTACATTCTTGGATTTAAGGATTGAAGAATAGTTATTATAGGGGAGGGTGAAAAGAAGATAGAGATGCTTAAGCTTTTCTTAAGACCATTAATGACACAAAGTAAAATTTTTACAACACGACAGTGTTCCATACAAAAGCTTGAGTTGTTGAAGGAAATGAAATAATCATTTACTCTTTTACTTGTTTCAGTCATTTGACTGTGGCCATGCTGGAGCACCGCCTTTAGTCGAGTAAATCGACCCCAGGACTTATTCTTTGTAAGCCTAGTACTTATTCTATCGGTCTCTTTTGGCGAACCGCTAAGTTACGTGGACGTTAACACACCAGCATCGGTTGTCAAGCGATGTTGGGGGACAAACACAGTCACACAAACATATACACACACATACATATATATATACATATATATATACATATATACGACGGGCTTCTTTCAGTTTTCATCTACCAATTCCACTCACAAGGCTTTAGTCGGCCCGTAGCTATAGTAGAAGACACTTGCCCAAGGTGCCTCGCAATGGGACTGAACCCCAAACCATGTAGTTCGTAAGCAGGCTACTTACCACACAGCCACTTCTACGCCTATGATAAGAAAACAGGAATAAAAGAATGGATTTAACGTTTTTTTTTTAATGGGTCTAGCATGATAGTGAAAGAGAATGCCTCTGCAATTCCACAATATTTTCTACGAATTACCTTGCACAAAACTCGAAATTTGCAGGCAAGTCACTTGAATTAACTCTACAAATAGCAGGCAACTATTTTATCGATCGTGGAAGACAGATATACACGTACAAACATTAAAACACACACACGCACACACACTGTAGAGAGAGAGGTTGGAGAGAAAGGGAGAGAGACAGAGAGAGGTGGGGGAGGAATATTACACATGAAAGCCTTTATAGGAGTTTATTAGAGGAGATATCGGATCCTTTCTTTTGCTGTCACAGGTTTTGAAATTTTAAACTTGTGTTAATTTGCTATGACTGGTTCTAAAGTTTTATTGTAAGAAATATTGTTGAAAGAAGACGATATGAGATTCATTAACATAAAATTAGTCTGCCTTCCAACCTGTACTGGAATTACTGTAGTAGTTATGAATCAAGAAAATACATATGTTTTACTCAGGGATGTACAAGGATGTACAGGGATGTACAGGGATGTACAGGGATACACAAGGACGATGGGGTAATACATACATACATACATACATATATATATATATATATATATATATATATATATATATATATATATATATATATATATATATATATGTATATATATATACCGCACACCCCATTATATTGAGTCATCTCATAAATAATGCGGTTTCTTTATGCTTCTTTTATTTTTCAAAATTAAGATAAACAAAGTTCTTTTTAATCTAAAATATTCTCTCCTTCATTTTCTTAAATGCTCTTCCGTCTATCTGAGAGAAATGCAAGGCTCCTCTTCCAAAATACACTTGTCCGTGACGAAAAATATTCCTCCACTACTGTTCTGACCTCGTCTACAAAATTCATGTTTTTTCCGTCCAAATGATTTTGAAGACTGCGGAATAAATGATAATCAGATGGGGCAATATCCGGCGAATATGGTAGATGGGGCACTGTTTCCCATTCAAAGTGTTCCAGCGTTTGGAATGTCATTTTCGCCGTATGTGGCCGAGCAGTATCCTGATGGAAGAATAGTTTTTGTCATGAAACCAAAGATGGTCGTTCTCCGCAGGTGTCGATGAATGGTTCAATGGTCACATCCAAGTTTTTCTGCTAGTTCCGCAACAGTTACGATGCAATTTTTTGTCCACCAGTGTTTGCAGGACTTCCTGGGCGAGATCTACAGGCCTTCCAGGAAGAGAGGCTCGTCTTCTAGGCTGTAGTTTCCGACTCGGAATTTCTGGAAATACCGCTGACACTGGCTTACGCTGATTGCCCGATCCCCATTTACTGAATTAATATTCCTCGTACTTTTGCTTGTGTTGTTACTTTTATTGAGCTCATAAAGCAAAATATGCCGAATTTGCTCCTTTGTCACTTCCATTATAGATTTGAAAAAAAAACTGTTAAAATCGAATTGCACTCTTAAAAACTTGCACTAAGAATAAGACTAAAGTATAATTACTACCTGCTTTTATAGCAAGTTGAAGCAGGTAGTTTATCCTGTACCCCTCCGACTTTTAGTTCATGCAATTGAAAAAACTGCATTATTGGATGACCCAATAAATGTATACTACGGATTGATGCGTACACACCTGTATGTAGAGTGGAAGAAATCGAGAGAAATAACATAAAACTTTCATATTTTTATCTCTTCGTCAAATATCTGAGAAATATTTGTTTTTCTACTTTTCTTGGCATTTCATTCTGTCTGTCATGAATAGGAAGATATTTTTACCAGCGTTTATCTCTATAAATCGAATATTCCTGAGACATTTGAATATTGTATCATCGATTAGAATAATCATCGAAATCAACGAGCTCGATAGTTTTTCACATCTTTTAGACCTCAAATACGCAAATACCTGAATTATTAAAATTGAAGTTGTGCAACTAAACAATAACTGATAGTCGTTCACGTAACAATTTAAGCAACACACATTGATTCTATCTGGACGTGCTGTGGCAGTTCCATGGTCAACAAGGTAACTCCATGGCGTGGTTATTGCTACTTGGAAAACTATTATGTTGAACTGTGGACAATCAGGAATTCTACTTCATCTAATACAAGAAACAGACGCGATTTCTTGTTTGCTACCATTAATTTCTACTTAGAAAATGTCATGTTTTATTGGCCATTCATGGAAGCATTTGTTTATAGTAGTCATCATTGCCATAGAATCTGCTTTGGGCAACTCATAGGACAAGATTTATTTGAATAATTATTACAGTATACACGGTCATTACTTTAACTTAAAATACATAAGAAAGTAATCCAATCATTTAATATGTTGGTATATGATGTCAGGAGATATTAATCGACAGGAATAAACATCAGTTATTATGCACTTTAGCCACAAAATTTGTCAAGTATATATCAGGCTGTAACGAAATTTCTGTCCGTTTTTCTAATTGAAATAAAAATGAAAATGCAGCCAAAATTAGATTTATTTAATCATCATAGTCACCATTCTTTCTAGTAATGTCTTCTTATCTTTCCCTAAACCTTTTGATACCCTTTTTATAAAATTAATTTGGTTTTAACTCGAAAAAAGAAATTAGCTTCATTTCAACCTCTTCTCTTGAAGGAAGCCAAAGTCCTGCAAAATGATTGTGAGCTTCTAAAAAGATGGTAATATGCTGGAGCAAGGTCGGGTGAAGCATATCTCCAAGCCAAATTCTTCTATGAGATTCTTAGTCACTCTTGCAGTTTGGGGTCCGGCATTATCATGTTGCAAGATCACTCCTTTTCTGTTTACCAACGAAGGGAATTTTCCTGCAAAACTGGCAGTAAACTTCAGGTGTTATTGTTTGATTGTCATCTAACAGCTCATAAAACGCAATTCCCCTCATGTCCCACCGTACACCCTTTGAATGCAGACCACTTCGAGGTTGTTTGATAAGCCTTGAATTGCGACTGAACATTATTGTGAGAATCCACTTATTTCCAGTAATGATGTAGTTTTGAAAAATGTGTTTGAAGTTCACGAAAATGCAATGAGATACAGCAGTCCTCAGGTCTGCTTAACTTCCCATCTTAACCTGTCATATCTATCGAATTTCCATATCGCATATTTTGTTGTCAGCTGGGCATGCTAGATCTATGATCCAGCATTGTATGCTTTCTTTCTCAATTAACACTATGTCTGGTTTCCTATTCTCTATCTCATGGTTGCACTGAAACATAAATTTCCAAAGGATCTTTGCATTATTATTTCCGATGATGACTTCGTGTGAATGTTCGTACCACTTTTTTTGTTCTGTCAACTCCATACTTGTTGCAAAGTGTCCAATGGACAATATTTGCTATATTGTCATGATGTCTCTTATATTCCTTCTGGGCTAGTGGCGTACATTGACTGGTAATATGCCATACGTTTCACCATTTTGTCCATAAATTCTGCACTTATCACTTTCTCATGTGTTGTCTATTCTGTATCTGATGTAATTCGTTCTTGACGCTTGCTCTTGGGCAGCACAGATTAACAGATTAGAGTCTCCGTTTCCGGTTTTAAATCACTTTTAGTCATTCATAGCCATCTTTTTTCTCTGTCTGTCTTATCTTCAACATCTCTATAAAATTGTTTATGCATTCTTTTCTTTATCCACTAATTTTCAGTTTCATTCATTCTCAAGTGCTTACACAGGGTCTTATCTTTGCAATCTTCCATCTTACACAAGCCTGACCTTCCTACTTCCAATAATAGAGGTTCTGAGGCATTTTTTACATACCTTATTATTATTATTATTATTATTATTATTATTATTATTATTATTATTATTATTATTATTATTATTCACCCATCCTATGAAACTTCGAAAGTCGCGTGGGGCCGAATCACACTATTTTAAATAATAATAAAAATGAAAATAATGAATGTGTAGTGGCTAGCGATGTATCATGGCGAATGATCCATTTAAGAGGATTCCACCAACATTCTGCTACTGTCATACCACTCCTGCATTTTCTTCTTCTTCTTCTTCTTCTTCTTCTTCTTCTTCTTCTTCTTCTTCTTCTTCGCCCCCTTTCTCTACTACTACTACTGCTACTACTACTACTACTACTACTACTACTACTACTACTGCTGCTGCTGCTGCTGCTTAAACAATCAAGGACAAGAATTCATATCAAACTACTACTAGATGCTACCAACTACCTAGAACTCACAAGAGTAAAAAGAGAGACAGAGACTGACAGAAAAAAACAAAATGTCCCTTGAATTTGAAAACTATGGAAAAATTTTTTTTAAACATTTCATTTGATTTTTCCACAATTTAATTGTTTTTCATGCTTTACTCTAAGCTCAAAAAGTCACAAAGACTGAAACCGGTACTAAAATGTTTTTCATGATAAAATTATTTTAGCATTTACTACCTTGTCTTATTTTCCATAAACGTATCAACTCGTGTGTTCCCTTTCAACCTTCTACACACACACACACACACACACACACACACACACACACACACACACACACACACACACACACACACACACACACACACACACATATATATATATATATATATATATATATATATATATATATATTGGGTCAACCCATAAATAATGCAGACTTTTTCAATTGCATGAACTAAAAGTTGGAGGGGGACGGGATAAACTACCTGCATCAACTTACTATAAAAGAAGGTAGTAATTATACCTTAGCCTTATTCTTAGTACAAGTTTTGAAGAGTGCAGTTTGATTTTAACAGTTTTTTTCAAAGTTATAGTGGAAGTGACAAAGGAATATATTCGGCATATTTTGCTTCATGAGTTCAATAAAGGCAACATCGCAACGGAAGGTGTGAAGAATATTAATGCAGTATATGGGGATCGGACAATAAGCATAAGCCATTGCCAACGGTGCTTCCAGAAATTCCGAGCCGGAAACTACAGGCTAGAAGACGAGCCTCTTCTTGGAAGATCTGTAGAGCTTGCCGAGGAGGTCCTACAAACACTGGTGGAACAAAATCCCAACGTAACTATTGCGGAACTAGTAGAGAAGCTTGGATTTTGTCATTCAACATATCATTCAAGTCAGCAAGCGACCATCTTTGGTTTCAAGAGGAAAGTTGTTCTTCCATCAGGATACTGCTCGGTCACATACTGCGAAGATGACATTCCAAAGGCTGGAACAGTTTGAAAGGGAAATGATGTCCCACCCATCATATTCGCCGGATATTGCCTCATTTGATTATCATTTATTCCGCAATTTTCAAAATCATTTGGATGGAAAAAATATGAATTCAGTAGACGAGTTCAGAACAGTACTGGGAGGATACTTTTCGTCACGGAGGAGTGAATTTTGGAAGAGGGGCCTTGAAAGTCTATCAGATAGCTGGAAGAGCATTTTAAAAAATGAAGTAGAGTGTATTTTAGATTAAAAAAGAACTTTGTTTATCTCAATGTTTGAAAAATAAAAGAAATCTAAAGAAACTACATTATTTATTAGATGACCCTACATATGAATATATATATATGCATGTATATGGACATTGAAAGAAACCCGTCATGCGTGTGTGTGTGTGTGTGTGTTTCTGTGTTCGCCCCCCACCAATGCATGACAACCAGTGTTGGCATGTTTCTGTCCCCGTAACTTAGCGGTTTGGCAAAGTAGAACGATAGATAAGTATCAGGCTTTAAAAAATAAATACTGGGATCGTGTGCTCCAGCATGGACTCGGTCTAAGTGAGAGAATAAAAGACTATGTATGTATGTATGTACGTACGTATGTAAATTTCTCCAACTACGTTTATTATATCGTTATATACGCTCGCATTTCAGCTTAATACAAATATCTCTCAGATTATTTCGAAAGTAGTCTGCATTACATCAAGTCCTAATCCATACTAATAATAGCAGTAGAAAATAGTGCATTTCTTAACTCTTGAGATTTATTAACATTTATTTGTGTGTGTGTGTGTGTGTGTGTGTGTGTGTGTGTGTGTGTGTGTGTGTGTGTGTGTGTGTGCGTGCGTGCGTGTGCATATATGTACATTTAAGCCTCAATTGGTTAGTTCAGATCTTGTGGATTCCTTGATTATCTAGCGAAGATCTTGCCTGCCTCTGAAAATCCATGGTGTATAATTGAAGTATACTCACAATATTTGAATTTGATGACATGACGAAACACTACATAGATAACAGCCAATGATTTAAGCATGTGCACTCCTTTAGGTGTAAGGAAAACTTCTTGCAGTGAAAAAGCTCGTATCCTAAGACTTACTTGAAACCTTTGACAATTTGTTATTACCTGCTTTGAAGTAAAGAAAAACCAAGAATTAAGACTTACCCGAGTGTCTGAAAATAATCAATATAACTAAAAAAAAAAATAATAGTAATAATAAAAATAATTAAAAAATTTTATTAAAATATTTCTTTCTCAACAATAGCAAAAACAGCCACGAGTCGAAGGGATGTTAAATTACTTGTTAAAGTTATCACCTCTAGTAAAGTAGCGAGATTTTCGTAAAAGATCTGACCGTGCATTTAGTGCTTTAATAAACACAAGTACGGATTATCCTCTTTAAATATTTCCTTGGAAACATTAGTACCACCAAAGACAGTAAATGTACTTTCGGTCAAATATGTATGGAATGTAGATCAGGTTTTCATGAGCCTTTCGATAGGAGCAACTGAGGCAGCTGGCGCTTTTACAAACAGTACTGATTTCAAATGCTCTGAACAGAGATTAGAATCAGATGCATTTCCTTAACCAAGCCATATTGTCAAAAAGGATTTTGTGGAGTTGTCTTACTTCAGGTAGCACAGTTTACTCATCAAAAGTTGTTCATTGTATCCTTATTCTTCTGCCTGCTTATTAGTGGCACTATCGCTTGACACGCAATAGGTCGGGAAGAATTAGTTAAGGCACCCGATGTACAGTTTGTTCATAATCCTTAGACAAGGTTAGTATGTATGTATGTATGTATGTATGTAGGTAGGTAGGTAGGTAGGTAGGTAGGTAGGTAGGTAGGTAGTTAGGTAGGTACGTACGTACGTTCGCACATATCTGAGTGCTTCTAAGTATGTATTGATATATAAGTATGCCGCATGATCGAATTATTAAGAAGTTTGCTTCGCTATAAAGCATTCTGAGTTCAAGCCTATTGCTTGCCACATTGGGCAAGCTTTATTTACCCTAACTTGGAGCTAACTTAAGTCTCTAAGTGTGAAACTGCGTTGACAAAAATTATTTGGAAGCCCGTCGAATTGATTCTACTTGTAATTTGCGAGTCCAGTTCTGTCATGCTCATCTTGCGAGTGGATCAAGATAAAGGTACTCATGTCTGTGGAATACTCAGCCTGTTATACACTAATTCAGTGAGTGTGTGATTCAGAACCATTGAATTCTCCTTGTCGATACAGACGGAGATTCATATATGTTGACAGACATTTTCAATCTTGCCCTATATCTTTAAAGAGAAAGGCTACTGTTTCAGATATTTCACATTTTAAAAGTTATTAGCGCTAATTTATATTGTTAATACTCGAATATTGAATATTGCGTTGCGGAAGTTTGGTTTGCATTAAGAGCATAACAATTATTAATGTAATCTGAATATTGATACAAAGATTTTTAGATAAGGATACATATTTAAAAATATCAATAAGAATAAAAACCTATCAGTTCTGCTTGAGTAGATTTATGACATACTTATAGTAATTCAATCACTTAAGACCAACACAAAGTAATTTTATTGTGTTAGTGACGTTTGCAGTAGAGTCGAGTTTCGGAGTTCAATTTGTTACTGAAATGAAACTTAGAAGGACTAGATCAGCTTCCCCAATTATTTAGCACCCCATCAAGACCCATGGCAGAAAATTAATAATCATCCACAACTCTCTTCCTGGAAAATGTTTTATACTTTTCTTCAGCTTTTGCTCTCTGAAAATATGCTGCAGCTATAATATATTGTACAGCATATTCATAAAACACTTTACAGTGTACCAAGAGTCAAAGAGTTTCTCTTATCGACCCTTTGGGCTTCTATTTTTCTGGAATAATTTTGGTTCAAAATGATAATGGTATTTTCCTATTCTGATTCGTCTAAGTTAATTTTATGTTTGTATCTTTTGCGCACGCGTGCCAAAAATTGAGTGAGTAAATCAAAAGAAAGAAAAAGAGAGCCGATAGAAGTTATAAGATGTAATATGATTTTTAAAGTTTGGGCAATCTCATTTCGTTAAAAGTGATCATTGATTTGAAGCTTGATATATTCTGTTTGAAATGTTGCAAATTGATCGAATGGCAAAACATTCCAACAGAGATCACCATGAAAGTTCCCTTAAATATCATTGTACAACCAGCGTGAGTGAATCTGGTAATTGTGACTGCTGTTTCTATCGTGGTTGTAAGGAGTGGGTAAATTGCTTATTTTGAAAAGCTCGTTTCTAATTAGCTTGCTGTTGGAAGTATTTATTGATTGATTCTCACTGTTTACTCTAATATTTCACTCTGAAAATATTTATTAAACTAATTGGATTACCTGACATCACTCGAGAGCAATAACAAATATAAAGTAAGATATATTATTCATAATATATAAAACAACAAACGTCTAAAAGACTTATATGAAAACAGATGGCAACTATTTTATTGAATAATTTTTATTGCCTTTAAGCAAACGTATATAGCAATACAGAACTTTATGGTTAACATAATTCTGATGATTAATATACCCTCTGTGGGGCGAGCATATCCTGGTACAGTTGCTGCAGGTAACAGTCAAACTCAAGAAGTTACGGTTCTTCTAGATGCAATATATAAGGACCAGGTTGCTATCCATCGTAATAGTGAGATGCAACTTGCAAGGAACTCAGCCCTGCAAACATTGGTAGTCCTATAATCTTTATTCAGGTTACTACTTCACTCAACAAGAGATCCCGCGTTTATGTACATACATACATACATACACACATACATACATACATACATACATACATACATACATACACACATACATGCATACATACATACATACATAAACGCCCACGTATGTGTGTGTGTGTGTGTGTGTGTGTGTGTGTGTGTGTGTATTAAAAGAAATTGAATTAGTTTCTATAGATTCTAGAATAAAATGTGCATCTTTTACAATTTTCTAATGTAATCTTATACAATTTTCCAACTTTAATGTAATTATCTCTCGCTGGGAGTCATGTAAAGAAAATGCATTTGGGATTAAATCAATACCCAATCATACACAAAGAAAACTATGCTGGCATACCAATATACACAAACAGAGTTAGGTATACTAGGAAGAGCTAGGAAGAAAAGAAGTTATGAGAAAAAAGTAAGCTGATAGACAGACACCTTAGACAGTTCCAATACTATTTAGAGTTCTATAGACATTACAGTTCTAAATCGACCCCATTCACCTATACTTACTTCTGAATCTGCTTACACTGCCATAGTCAAGCATAATTTTGGCGAAGTTCCCGTGTACTCAAGGGAAAAGGGAAGAGGCGGAAACTCAAAATGGAAATCAATGATAAAATATCAAAAGAATCTAATGGAAAACTTGAAAATCGTCTTTAAGTGGTTTTCCTCCTATTTCCATTCCTTTACCATATTCTTCGATTCTTTCATTGTCTCATTTACACATGACCTTTGAATCTTTCTGCTGCTCTTAAACTTCTTTCGTATATTATTCTTCACGTCGTTCTTTCCACTCACCCTTCGGTTTTTTGTTTTTTTTTTATTCTTTCATCGACTTCCTTTACTCTCTGTCTTTGCCAACATTTATCCATCAACTTACTTTGTTTATGTTTTATGTTTTTCTCCCATATCTATATACGTTGGTATGTTTATGTGTATGTGTGAATTCTTATACATTCTATATATCTTTATACACACACACATATATACTATACATATTTATTTTAAAATTGTCATTATCACCGTGTTCCTCCCTTCTACTTCTTTTTATACTTTCAACAATTTTATTTAGTTTGTTATTATTTTTTTGATAACTATTCTGTCACTATTTATGTCACAATTTCGCCTTGCAATTTTCACTCTATACACCTTTCTGAAACCTAGAAATTACTCCAGTATGCACGCCTACCTACATCAAAATACCTTTAAAGTAAAATGTTTTAGAGCCAACCTATTCAAAAGCGTTTTAGTTTCTTAACCTTTACTGTTAATTCTTATAGAGGAAGTAATAGCTTTGCATTTGTTCATTTCTCATTACACAGTTTCTTTGTTCGCTGTTTTATTTACTCTCTACCATTCTTTTGCTTTCTAACTATTTGTATATTTCTTTACGTTATTCGGTAATTGCTTTTCCTCCCTCCGTGTGTGCATGTGTGCTGTGTGGGGATAGAGTAAAATAGCAAAACTCATTGCAATCTATTTTCCAGCAGCGACATTAGATTATTTATTATAACTTGAGTAAAGATTCACAGAAATCTTATTTAAAAACATCTAGCAAAAGTGTACAAGCAACATCGCATATTTATTTCAAACAACAGAATTACTACAAGTGATTATGACATGTGTTATAATGATTAAAAAGTGCCATTTAACTTAGAATTTTTTAATTCTCCAAATGTCACAATACCACTTTAAAACGAAATATCTTAAAAGCTTATATAAAGTAAAGAAAAAAACATACGTAATTAGGTTAACCTTCTCATATATGAAGAGAATATCTTGTAGAAATTATAACAATTTTATATAGTCTCGTGATACAAAATTGCTAGTTGGTTACACAAAATTAACAATAACAAAAATATTCTTTTAATGTTTTAATAATATTTTTCATTTTAGAATACAATAGCTTTCACCGAGTTTCCTATAAGGGTATTTTTGTAATTCAGCCGTCGTAAACCCAAATAATGTTACAACGTTTCCTTTCCATTCTACCTAAATGTAACTTATTCATATATTTACTTCAAATATTGTAATTAGCCATCGGCAGGCGATATAGTAAATGAAAATGTCTGAAACAGAATACAAATAAAGAGAAGGAAATCAATAATGGTTTTCATTAATACATCCTATGTTATTTATTTCATGCTATTCAAACCTCTTAAAATCCCTTTTAAGCAGAGAGCTAGCAGAATCGTTAGCACACCGGGCAAAATATTTAGTGACATTTCGTCCGTCTTTACATTTTGAGTTCAAATCCCACCGAGGGTGACTTTGCTTTTCATCCTTTCGGGTTGATAAAATCTACTTATCCCATTCCCCGAAATTACTGGCCTTGTGCCAAAATTTAAAATCAGTATTCTAAAACCCTTTTAGGAAACAAACGATAAAAACACTCAGGTTTCGATTGTTACAATAGAATGAAATATGAGTAGCTAATCGCAGATATGGATGCGTGGTTGAGAAGCTCGTTTTACGATCATGTGGTTTCGAGTTCGGTCCCACTGCGCAGCACCTTGGGCAGGTGTTTTCTACTATAACCGCCAGCCAACAAATGCTTTGTGAGTGAATTTAATGCACGGAAATTATGCGAAAGCTCGTCGTATGCATCACGAAACCTATGTGTCTGTATTTGTGTTTGTGTGTGTGTGTGTGTGTGTGTCTGTGTGTGTGTGTCTGTGTGTGTGTGTAATCTCAGCGTGTATATACACATACACACACACAAACACATACACACATATTTATATATATCATAGTTATGGTCAACCCCGAAGAGGCACCGAATAATTCTGTGTAGGCATAAATATATAAAAAATTAAAAATCGCACAAAGAACATGAATAAAATTGGAAGCGGAGAAAAAAACAAGCAAAATATCCCATGTGGAATCAGTCAGGTGAGATTACAGGCTTGAAAGTGTAGAAAAAATCAAAAACAAAGACGTATACGGTGAAACTTAATACACCAAAAAAGAAACGTCTTGACTATAATGTTTTAGTAATTACTGAAGCACTTGGCTTCGTGACTAACTACTTCAGTATCAATTTTAAGGATCTGGCATTCATGAAACGAGAAGAACACACTTCATCAGAAGCTTTCAAAGGTACTATCAAAACATGTAAAATAATTAATGAATTGCAGTATGTAATAAGATTTACATACGCAATGCTATTCATGCTTAGGCCAATATGTACAAGTGGGTATACTTATGTATATGCATGCATATGCACACACTTACATTTTCGTATTCATACATACATACATACATACATACCTAATAAGACTTGTAAAGCAGCTCCTTGGGCAGCATTCCTTGTCTGATGACCTTAAATACATTCCCAAAAAGTTGCATGACTTTTTGGGATGCAAAGATGAACATATATCAGCAGAAGACCATGCATGGATATGTTAGTAGAAAGCTCCGGGATGATAGTAACATTGATCAGCAAAGCAATCTATCATGAACCAAGAACTGGATTACTAACTCCCACTTTGAAAGGTATGCATTTGCAATCCAAGAACAGGAAATGTCAACCAAATACTTGATGTACAAAAGGGGCAGAGACGCAGGAAAAGCAGAAAAATGCAAGCTTTGTGAAGTTAACACCGAAGAAATCACCCATATCATAAGCAGTTGTTTGAAAATATCACAGTGTTATCTACCGATGAGACATGATGTGGTTAGGACACTGTATAATAAAAAGGAGTACTGGTGGAATTTCCCAGTGAAAACTTCAATAAAATGTAAACATAATAGATCTGACATAGTGAACTTGGATAGAGAAGAGAAACTGTGTACAGTTGTGGAAATCGGCTGCCCGGCGGATGTTAACATAAGGCTAAAAATCAGCGAAACAGAAAATACCTGCACTAGACTACTGAGAAATCTACAGTTAATCTATCCAGATTACAAATTCAGGTTTATACCTGTAATTATTGGGGTACTGGGATTTATAAGACACTGCCTAAATACCAATCTTGAGAAATTAGGCTTCTCAAAATCAGAAAGCTTATTCGAAGACTACATTGGAACTGCAAAAGTCTATAAAACTTACCAGAAGTTTATCATTTAAGTATATATGAGCATGTCTAGACATGCAACTATATGCCTAGGAATACATGCATGAAACAAATCTTACTAATCTGCAAATGTGCATACATACATACATACATACATACATACACACATACACACATACATGCATACGTGCATACATGGATGTAACAAGGAGACTGGAGTGACAACACATATATCATATAACTGGCTTATTAGCAATTTAACAACCTGAAAGTAAATTTATAAACGTCACTAAAGTAACAGATGGTTCGAGCATTGACTCTTATTTCTAGCAATGTCGGTACTACTTAGTACCCTCTGTCACTTTAGTAACATCTATAAATTTGCCTATATGTGTGTGTGTGTGTTCCCGTTCGTCCGACAGCTTTGCTTAGAATGGAACAAAAATAAGGTTATAAGCGAAAATATACAATTAGTTTAATAGATACACATTTGAAAATGGTTTTGTTTGATTAGTCCTTTCAACTAACTTTTTCATGGCGGTTGCATGCAATGAACAAATTGCGGTATAAAAACATCATCTTATTATAAAAAATCGAAGAAAACCTTAAATCGGAAATAGCTTATAAAGAAGGGCAGAGCCTGAATACCCAGGGTAAATAATTATCTTTAAAATGTTAATCAACTAATACATTAAAAGTTATATTCGTTTAAAAAAAATTTTCACGTTGGATTACATATACATTTAGCAGTATATACACATACCAAACCATCTGTAATATTCATATATACACTAAACATACAGACGCATGTACATAGCTACATATATATACAGACATATATAGGCAAGACATAAGTATATATACAAAAGCACACACACGCAGGTGCACAAAATCTCCTGGTGTATGCTTATACAAGATAGTTGTTACAGGCGAAAGAAAGATAAGGAAAAAATCAGAAAATATTAAGTATGGGGGGAGGAAGAATACAGTGGAAAAGAAGAAAAACAGAAAAAGAAATAAAAGAAAGAGAAACAGAAAATTAGAGAGAGAAAGGGAAAATAAATGGGGATGGAGAGTGTGACATCATGGCGTTCAAAAGTATCTGAGGACAATTAGATACTCCGGTTTAGCTTGCACAACGAAAACATAAAAACGCACACATAAAATTATACGTGTATCTACATAAGAACGAAACATACATACAAATATACACACATATAGATACGCATACAAACATACCAAAATATATACGCAAATACATACCTACATATACACAAGTATACACACATATATATACACATTTATATATGCATGCATATACATATATATATACCTATATATATATATATATATATATATATATATATATATATATATATATATATATATATATATATATATATATATATATATATATATATATATACAGACAAATATTTCCTTTGACAAGAGAAAAGATAGAAGAGAGAGATAGGATACGTCTAGTCCTTAGGACAGTCCTGAAAGGAAAGAAAGATTATCACGTGAGGAAGAGAAAGATGGACGATGGTCACGTGTGAGCAACGAGAGAGAAATAGAGAAAGATGCGGAGAGAGAGACAGATAGAAAACGGTGAAGGGGTCTCTCTCTCCCCCTCTTTCTGCCTTTTAATTATGTCTCTTTCATTCTCTGTTTATTTTCTCGTGTTCTTTTCTGTTGAAGAGAGTAGGCTTGAAGCGTGAAAGACTTTCTCTCATTCCCGAGCGTCAAACTAATACAGCTTCTTGTTGTTTATACACTTGTCTTCATTTTTGTGTTTCTGTAAATTTCAACTCTCTCTCTCTTTCTCTCTCTTTCTCTTTCTTTCTCTCTCTCTCTCTCTCTCTCTCTCTCTCTCTATATATATATATATATATATATATATATATATATATACATATATAATAAATAAATAAACAAATGCGCCCTTTTAAAACCTAGCCAGGCTCATCGGCCCAGTCTCCCAGTTTCAATGGCGTGTGTGTTCGCCAGCTGGATGGGACGCCAGTCCATCGCAGCGTTACTCATTTTTGCCAGCTGAGTGAACTGGAGCAACGTGAAATGAAGTGTTCTGCTCAAGAACACAACACATCGCCCGGTCCAGGAATCGAAACCACAATTTAACGATGATGATGCTGACACCCTAAACTCTAAGACCCGCGCCTCCACACACACACTCATACATATATATATATATATAGATATAGATATAGATATTCAACTTAAAATATCTGTCCCTTAAAATACTATTCTTAATATATTCAGTTTAAATACAAAGACATCTCAGATGTTTTAATTTTACCACTATTTTCTTTCCCACAAAAATAGATGTTATATTAAGAGTATTTTTTTAATTCAACAGCTTATTGGGTTTTAGCTTGTCTTTCTCAACGAAGACTAAGTAAATAATCTTAAAAGTTTCTAATTATATTTACCTTATATTTCATATTTTGTTCACATCATTATGATGTATTTATGAAGGAATTTTAGTTACTATTTCTAGCAGGTTGAATGACCACATACCCCCCCCCCTATATCTGTGAATATATGTGTGTATGTTAGTAAAGTTTGTGGTAGATGAAGAATACCGAAGAAAATTTATTCTTCATAATAATGTTGTCGACATCAATAATGCAATATTTCAGAGAAATACTCAAAAAGTTTCTCGCACATAAACAAAGCAATAATTTTCAAGGAATTGTTTTTATTTACAATAAGGATATATTTTAAAAATAGATACACAATTGTTGTATATCAGCATATATTTAAGTGAGAAATAAACGTTTTTACATTACATACAGCAGAATTTACAATTTTACCGACTAAAAGATTTTTGTAAAATAGTTTACTCACCTCAAAAATGTATACTTTCGAGTGGAAGAAGTGAGTACATTCAATAAATCGAAGTTTACATCAGAGTACATTGTATTACTAACTGATCGTTTCAGTAAGTCTGTTGCTATTTTCATTACCTTTCTCTTTCTTTTTATTGTCTTTTACTTCCATCACAGTCTATTTGAATGGGAAATATTCATGAACATTTTTTCGGTAGCGTACGACGAAAAGACTCAGCTCTGATCAAAACCCTGTTTCTTTTACGCTGCATTAGTGAATTCTTTGAATAAATACATTGTTTTATATTTTCTTCTTTTGTACATTAATTACTTGAAAATTCTTTTCCTCTGAGGATAGCGTGTGATGGACAGGAAGACAGTCGGACAGAGAAGCATGGCTCTTATTATAAAATTCATATTAGCTCTAGGTCGATTGGTTTTTCCCACTCCATTTTCTTAGCAAGAGAGGGTATCTTTTTGCTAGATTTCCATTCTTTAATTTTTACATTAATGAAATGAAAGGAATAAATTATATTATCTTTAAGCATTTATTTATGCACGCACACGCACACGTGTATACATACACATATGCGTGTGTGTGTGTGTGTGTGTGTGTGTAGGCACACACGAGGGTGTGTGAAGAGGAACTTGCTTCCCAGCCACGCAACCATATGGTTCTGGGCCCAGTCCCACTCTGTAGCACCTTCGGAAAGTGTCTTCTGTTATAGCCTCAGGTCAAACAAAGCCTTCTGAGTGGATGTGGTAGACGGAAAATGAAAGAACACACGCACACACACACACACACACACACACACACACACACACACACACACACACCCACACACACACACACACACACACACACACACACACACACACACACACACACACACACACACACACACACATATATATATATATATATATATATATATATATATAGCAATAAGAAAATGGAGGGGAAAAAGGTGGTATTCATCAACTTGCAAATATTGGTTTATAAAAAGGACAATAATAACTATATACAAACACATGTGTGGAGGCGCAATTGCCCAGTGGTTAGTGCAGCAGACTCGCGGTCATAGGATCGCGATTTCGATTCCCAGACCGGGCGTTGTGTGTGTTTATTGAGCGAAAACACCTAAAGGTCCACGAGGCTCCAGCAGGGGATGATGACGAACCCTGCTGTACGCTTTCACCACAACTTTCTCTCACTCTTACTTCCTGTTTCTGTTGTGCCTGTAATTCAAAGGGTCAGCCTTGTCACACTGTGTCACGTTGAATATCCCCGAGAACTACGTTAAGGGTACACGTGTCTGTGGAGTGCTCAGCCACTTGCACGTTAATTTCACGAGCAGGCTGTTCCGTTAATCGGATCAACTGGAACCCTCGACGTCGTAAGCGACGGAGTGCCAAGAAGAAGAAGAACAACAACAACAAACACATTATGTCATATCAGTAATTAAAAAATTGACATCTAGTGACAGAAAAAAAAAAAAAAATATATATATATATATATATATATATATATATATATATATATATATATATATATATATTATTGTTTTTTTTTTCTACCAGTAATTACAAATAGAATAGGTTGAATTGCTTCTTTTCATGGCAGCGCCTCCAGTATCCACTGGTAGTAGTGAACACATTTGACCTCTGCTGACCTAAAAGGTGCGAAGAGTCTTTTGTGTCTATGGCTGACCTCCCCACCATTTGCCGAATCTATTTATAGACCTGTACGTTATGATCTATTCACCAAACTGCTACCCAACTTTTCCCTAAAATAATGGTGGTGGTGGTGGTGGTAAAATAAAAACAATAATATGCTGCAGCTGCTAATACTAAATACTACTAACACTACATTAACACTACAACTACTATTATGATAGCACAGGAATCTGAGGCCTACTGTTGCTGTTGCTGCAACCACTGCTGCTACTACACATAAGAACAATAATATCAGTGATATCAGTGATTATAATAATGATAATAATGAAAAGAAACGGGTGGAGCCTCCTCCTCCTCATGAGCTGATTAATGATACATCTAGTGATGGCGTCACAATAAAAACACTGGTAATTGCGCAAACTGATAATCGCTACCTCATATGACTGACAATGAAAGAACAAAATATTGTGAGTAATGGTGGTAATGAAACTGAAGCCAATGATGGTGACAGTGTTACACATGGTAGGCTCAGAGATTCTGGTCCGCCTCCAGCCTGTCGATAGCCAGAAAGTGACCACCACACACGGCGTAGATGGAGAAAGCAAATTAATGCTGTGGTCATGGAGTGTTCCTACTTGAGCAGCCCGGTAGATGAAAATGGTGCTCAAATTAGGGGTTACGGATAACCCCCTAATGATCATTGGAGCGAAAAGGGATTGTTTCAACTCACGGAACAGAGACTATGTGATCAAGCTAGAGCAATAAGGAAAAATTGTTGTCTCACAGTAGTAGAGCTTGAAGTTATCAAAAGACGGGTCATGGAAAATAGCAGCAGAGGTAACAATGAAAATACAGTTCTTACTAATAAGAGTAATCCCATAGCACAGTAAAGGAGCACTGGTAGTTTACTTGATGAGAGACATATAGATGATCTAAAAGAAGACAATAAAACTAACAGCGACATGACAGATGAACAAAAGGCAATCTAGGGCAGAATAAAGATAAGACTACAGGAGAACGATAGCGACATTATTTGCAACCTTAAAAAGGTTGATCGATGGAAATTGAACCAAGAAACGAAAAATATCAATGAAATTCTGAAATATATCAAAACAAACAACATCACAGAAACAAATAATTTGATCAAGGCAGCAAGTATTGTTGTAGCAGAAAATGTGGGTGTTGATGTCAAGAAAAAGAAACATAATGGGAGTGACAAAAGAAAAGATCCATGGTGGAAAAGAAGAATCCAGGCAGGATCAGACATGTTCTTGAAGGAAATCTCTGTGTTAGAACGAAAAGAGAAAGGGGAGCTTAAAAGCGAGCAAAAATACAGGGCGTTGAAAAGGAAGTATAATATTGGAAGAAAGGGCCTGAAAGTAGTAGTGGAGTAACTGAAAGAGCGCCTCGTTGCAAAGAAAGCAACGATGGTAAGATACGACCAAAGAATGAAGGGTTACCACCAGAATAGGTTATTCAGAGTAGATCAGAAGAGATTCTATAAAGAAATAAATGGAGAGTGGACAGATGAAGAGTTGATACCAGATAACATTGAAAGTCAAAGGTTTGGGAGTGACATCTGGAGCAAAGACAAGGAGGACAAGAAGGATGCTGAATGGTTGCAAGAACTGAAACAAACAGTAGTCTGTCCAAAACAGGCAGAACTAATCATTTCAGTTAGGGAAGTGAATGAAATCAGCAAAAAAATTAGCAACTGGAAGGCTCCGGGACCAGATGGAGTTCAAGGCTACTGCATCAAAAGATTTGGTGAATGTCATGCACGAATAGCTGCACAACTCAACACCTTGTTAAATGCCGAACAAGTAACACCAGAGTGGTTGATAGTGGGTAGGACAGTGCTGTGCCTGAAAAACATCGAAAAAGGCAATACGGTAGACAATTACAGGCCGATATCCTGTTTGCCAGGGTTGCAAACGTAAGTGCAGAGGTACCAAGAATCAACTCCTGATAATCAAAACTGTAGTTAGAGACTGCAAGAGGAGGAAAAGTAACTTAGCCCTGTCATGGATCGACTATCGTAAGGCGTACGATATGATCCCACATTCTTGGATTATGGAGCGTATGAACCTATTTGGTATTGCATCGAATGTTGAGTGATTGCTTGGAAAAAGTATGGCGAATTGGAGGACGAACCTGACAGCATACGGAAGAAGTTTTGGAACAGTAGAAATTAGGAAGGGCATCTTCCAAGGGGACTGCCTGTGCCCACTGAACTTTCTACTGAGCTTGATACAACTAACACTGATTCTGAGGAAAGCAAAAGCTGGGAGTGTATTTAAATGGCCGCCAGCAAAAGGTCAACCATTTGTTATTCATGGATGACCTCAAACTTTATAATAAAGATGAAGCCCAAGTCAGTTCCCACGTTGATACGGTGTATACCTTCAGCGCTGATATCAGAATAGAGTTCGGACTGAGAAAGTGTGGTGTGTTAGTCTTGATGAGAGGCAAAAATCAAATGTATGGACGGGTTAACGATAACGTCGGGGAGGTTATGAAGCAGATAGAAGAGAGGGCTATAAGTACTTGGGGATTTCGGAAATGGATAAATTGATGGAGAAAGAAATGACAGAAAAATTTAAGGTGAAGTACTTGTGCAGACCGATACTGATCCTCAAGTCGAAATTAAATGGACGGAATAAGATCAAAGCTATCAACACCTGGGCGGTTTCACTCCTCAGAAATGGAGCAGGGGTAATCGCATGGACAGCAATAATAATAATAAAGCTCGAATTTGTGTATGGCGACATTAACGCCTCGAGATAGAGAAATAGAATGGTATATCAATTAGCATCCGACAGAAATGCAGTTAGCCTGCCCATTTACCACTACCATCCAACTGAATTGTAATTTGCATAATCTAAAGTGTTTTGGATATCGGAAGTATTTTAATTATTGGGTCAAACTTAAACACCCAGTGGTTCACAAAATCGGAGGCTGTATATAGTGCTATAATAATAGAGTATGTGCAGAATAACATTTAGCATGAGGTGAGAAATGCTCCATAGCATACGGTTACTCTCGCTGCTCGATTGATCCAGTTCAGGATATTGTGCGTTTGATATGTCACTGCTTGAAATTCAAATCCATTTGGGATCCCTTTTGCATTGCATCAGTGTGGTTAAGAAAATATGTCCCATTATTGTATTGGAGTCAATCCAATCAACTCTTCATGGCAATAAAATGAAAAATTTGTAAAGCATTAAACGATATTTAGTTCTGTAATGTTATATTTCGGGATGGTTACTTTTCATACTTAGGAATATATTTCGGTTGAGGAACTAGCAGAGAGGCTTGGATTTGGTCATTTAACCATTCATCGACATGCGTGCAATCGAAAAAGTCAGGAAATTGGGTCAATTAATTCCTCACAAACTTTCCGAATCTAATCGCATGCAGAGAGTGAATGTGTGTTTTTCTTTGCTGTTACGTCTTACGAATGAACCTTTTTTAGACCGAATAGTGGCTGATGTCAAGAAATGGATTCTCTAGAAAAATGTCAAGCGCCGATGACAGTGGGTGGGGGAAGGAGAAACACCGGCACCCCAGGCTAAAGGAGGTCTTCACCCACGGAAGACGTTGTTATCTATTTGGTGGGATATGAAAGGTTTAGTCCACTTTGAACTTTTAAACCCAAACCAAACGATAGCAAAGCAGATCTGCGAGCAACCTGAGCGGCTTAACGGTAGAAGACAAACGAACATATTTGGTTTCAAGATGAAAAGTGTTCTTCCACCAGGTTAATACTCAGCCACATACAGCAAGGATAATATTTCAAATGCTACAGCAGTTTGAATGGGAAACAATGCCCCACTCACCATATTCGTTGGATATTGTCCCATCTGATTATCATTTATTCCGCAGTTTTCAAAATCATTTGGACAGAAAAAACATGAATTCTGTAGAGGAGGTCAGAACAGTACCGGAAAAATTAAAGAAGTATAGAAAAAAACCGCATTATTTATGCGATGACCCAATACAACTTTTTCTATTAAATGTATTTAATTTTCTGTGTAAATCGACTTGTCTAACTTGCTTATCATTACATTTAATATTAGTAATTCTTTTTAATATTGATAATTAATTTAAGGAAGATGTCTAGTTTATTACATCGACCCCGGTGTTCAACTGGTGCTTATTTCATCCGAAAGAGTGAAAAGCAAAGTCGACCTAGGCAGAATTTCAATATCTCATCTGTAAATGTGGATGAAATGCCGCTAAGCATTTTGTCCAGCGTGATAATTACTTTGTGTCAGCTCTCCGTTTTACGTGTCACTAATAATGACAACTGCATTAGCTTATTTAAGCATTGTTGTAGAGACAATAAAGCGCATACAGTAAATGATGGATGTTGATGATCGCTGAAATGTGGACGAAAACATTAATGTTGATAATTTCAACGAATGTTATAATGACCAAATACTTCAAAGTTAGCATAACCACAAGCTGGCAGTAAGAACTGTTGTTGCGTTTGATCTTATGCATCTGCTCTTTTATACGGCAAGTTGCTTGATCGTTTTATATTGAGTTTGTCTTTTTCAGATATCATGTTTGTTTGTCCCCAGCTTATTGATCAACAAGACAAGAAATCACTGCATGTTAACTGGAAAATTAAATCATTACAAAGATTTTTTTTTTTTTACTTTGCTTCTAACTTCTTTGATTATTTCTTCATTCCGATGTCGTTACTGGTGTTTATTATGTATTATAGAAAATTTGTATTTAGTTACAATAGCATTATTTATTATTGTTTGTACTTATAGACTGTCAATGAAATATTATGTTCACGCATTAGATTAAGACTGAAATTATAAACAACGTAAAATACATACATAAAAATCTGCAGATTTAAAAAGAAGATGCATTTTATTATTTTAATGAATGATATTCTCCATATTCACATGTTTTGGAATGTATATATTATTTGTTATTGTATGTATTAAATTGACCAATAAGTAATGGCGTAGGTAAACTCCAGAATTGTTGCTTTTGAAATTCAATTTCTGTACTTGATTGTAATTATTTCTTTTTTTATTATTTTATTAACATGTTTTGGGAAAGGAGTTTGTGATTTTATGATTAGGAGATTATCAAAATGTGTCATGTTGATTCTGTTATTCTGGTTTATAAGAGTATATCTATTCTTTTGTATTACAACACTTAATGGATAGATTCTGAGAGTCATATATCATTAATAGTTCTCTAAAACACAATTTACACCAGTGTAAGTGTATATTCATCAGTATTTGTACTAGTACCATTTGTTCTGCTCTACTTGAGTCCAATGATATCCTTTATACTGATTCTTGAGGATTTCCTATTTTCTGCTCCGTTGGTCTGTTTTATCTGAACTGATTGCTATATATGTGCTGGTGTAGATGAAATATATTTTGCGAAGACCTTTGTACATTTTACAGTGTTTGGCACCAGAATCTCTCCGCCTTAAGGATTCATCCGTCTCTTGTGTCTAAGATGGATGGTTTTCCAACAGATCGCACAATCGTGCTGATGATGCTCTTTCTCTCTGTTATGGCAAGAGTACGACACCCTCCTACGAGAATAGACGAGACCACTACATATAAATATAATCGGTGTGACGGTGTATATAAAGTTCGACCAAAAGAACCGGGTATTGCAAGCAACAATAAATATTGAAAAAAAAAACACATTTGTCCAAATTTGGACATACGACAGTTTAACATAATAGCATCGAAATATATATATATATATATATATATATATATATATATATATATATATATACGTGTGTGTGTGTGTGTGTGCATGTGTGTGTGTATACATACATACATATATATATATATATACATTATTTAAAAGCAGCGTAACGGTTTTTTTGTTATATTTCTGCTGCTTTTAAATAAAGCATATTACTCTACCTCTGGTATTTGAGTACTCTTTTTTCCACTTTGTTGCACATTTCATGTGCTTACCCCGGTATATATATATATATATATATATATATATATATATATATATATATATATATATATGTATATATATATATCGATGCTATTATGTTAAACTATCATACGTCAAAATTTGGACAAATGTGTTTTTGCTTGCAATAACCGGTTCTTTGGGACAAACTATTGTATCTCAAGCTGCTTCAGGTGCAAAGATATCAAACATTGTCAAAGTGTAGTACAACGGTTTTGCTATGGAATGATGAAACTATTTTTTCGGCTTTTGAAAAAGCAACGTCTTAGATTTACGACACTTTTGCATAATAGCAACGATATATATATATATATATATATATATATATTGTTACGAACGCCCACACGCGAAGCACCTTGACGAAGAGAAAACTCGCGCACGCGCGAACGTCGACGCTCAGTGAGTCGGGATGTTCGCCACGACTAAGCCCAGCCGGAGCACGTAACGAAGACATCAGGCAAAAGGAGGAAGAAATAACACGGAGACCATACGTTGGGTAGTGGAACTAATTTATTTTTCTTTTTACATGATCAAAACATCATCAATACACTATAAAACATTCATTGCATAACAATTCAAATAACATTTAACAAACGTTTCAGAACATTGCATAATCACAAGTTTACAGTCAAGAGTTCATATATCAAGTCGAATTAAAAGTTCTTTCACTACGTTGTTTTTCTTTTCCATTAACAACATGTCCCATCAGAGTTCTTTTCTTTTCTTCTCCACCAGTTAACAAAATCTCTTTTTCTTCTTTTTTAAACATGTAACGATGAAGTGCATTTTAAAGAATATTTAAACAAACCTTCACCGCACGAATTTCCTTTCTTGCAAAACTCCTACTATAATCCACAAGTAGTGACCAACTGACTACTACGATCTCTTGCCTGCCACACAGTCCTATCTCTTTGTCCCTCTCTCTCATTGCTTCAGTCCCTATCGGTTGACTGGTACTTTCTCACCATAGGCTCTCTCTCTCTCAGCCTCTTTCTGTCAGCCTCTCTGTTCATCTTACTGACCGCTGCTGTCACATACTCGTTCTTCACTGGCCCGCGTTCTTCATCCAACTCCGTCCACCAACCGCGTGATGCCAACTCGACTCGCCAACTGCCTGATGCCAATTCCTCCCTCGTATTTATCACAAATACCATAGCTTTACGGTGCTACATTACCCCCTCCAAAGCTGGGTCAGTTTAGTACAGTTCCTTAACTTGTTTTTCTGAACTTTCGCTGACCGGAAAGGGTCAGCGATCACTCCTACGCTAAAAATAGCTGTACTTGTTCACAAGACAAAGGAAATACCATTATCCTCAACAACCAGCCTACGGTTTCAAACCCAGCTCGGGAGATAGCGATATAACATTAATTTGTTTTTCGGTGGTCGCATCAATATATTCTTTTATTTTCTTACTTGTTTCAGTCATTTGACTGCAGCCATACTAGAGTACCGCCTTTAGTCGAACAAATCAACCCCGGGGCTTATTCTATGTAAGCCTAGTATTTATTCTATCGATCACTTTTGCCAAACCGCTAAGTCACGGTATGGTGAGCAAACCAACGTTGGTTGTCAAACGATGGTAGGGAGAACAAACACAGACACACAAATATATATAGCCATCAACATAGTTTCTCATTCATAACGCTTGTATGTTCTGAAAATGTAACTTTCCCAAATTAAGTCCACGTCATATTGAAAGCTCTGATGAAGCTTTAGGATGTTATCCTGGTACTCACTAAGAGTCCACCACCTCTTATAGCAGAAACAGCTGTAAGTTAATGAAGTTCATAGCATAACATTTGCTTCTTTTGCTGTCATTTCTTTGTTAATAACTAAATAAATATATATATTTATAAACAAAGAAATGACAACAGAGGGAACAGTTACTTAAGGGCGATTTGACTGTTGTTTCTAGTACATCCAAATAAACCGCCCTCGTTTCTTTATCACTCTTGCATGTATTAATTTGTTTCAATATTTTTCCCCATACATACAATTATATGCTATAAAAAAAGAAAAACTGACTTTGTGGCCGTTACCTGATGAGTTGTTGGGGGCCTTCTGTGTCTGTTTTTCGATTGTGCATTTACTATACGTTTTTAACTTTATATGTATATATATATATATATATATATATATATATATATATATATATATATATATATGTATGTATATATATATATTTATATATTTACACACACACACACACACACACACACACACACACACATATATATATATATATAATGTAAAATGCGAAAAAGAAGCACATTCTGGGTTATAGAGCAATACAGTGTAAAGATAGATAAGACTGCTCTATGGGATTACCCTGGGATTCACGTCCATAAAGCACTTAGCTTTACAGTATATCATCAGACCCCAAAACCTGTTACTGCATGACCTCTGTAGCAAGTGGCCGCTTTAGAAAATGGAGGAAGAAAATATTTCGTTACTCTATGTCAACGACAAGGCATTGTCTCCTTTGGCTGTTATTCGTAATCGACTCTGTTACCGTGCGGGCCCCAGGATGCCAGCAGGAATTTCTTAAAGTGCAAACAGGGTCTGAAGACTACGCAGTCACTGCGTGTGTGTGTGTGTGTGTGTGTGTGTGTGTGTGTGTGTGTGTGTGTGTGTGTGTGTGTGTGTGTGTGTGATCTACTCCTGCAGCCTACACACTAGAATTCTTAGTATAATGTCTACAGTTTTCGTTCCAGTTGTGCTGAAGTGAAATTGTTTGTTTATGCCATAGTGTTTGTACATATTTGCAGTTTCAGTCCAAAAAGCCTGGTTATGATTTTATAATTTTACGGGAAGCTATGTCTGTCGTCTGTTCAATGGTACTTTCTGCTTAAAGAAGTGCGATTTCACAGGATCAGCCATTTTGTATTTTCTATTCTTATTGTATGTGTCTACGCATGCGTATCTCTTTATATGTGTCTATGTTTTGTAAGTACATGTGTGTGTATGGGGAGTGCCATACAGATAAAACAGGCACTCCCCATACACACACATGCACTTACAAAACAGAGACACACATAGAGGGATACGCATGCGTTGACACATACAATAGGAATACAAAATACAAAATGGCTGATCGTTAGCAAGGAGGGACACATATAAGAAAGAAGAAAGCAAAGGACCACTGATGAGGTCACAGAAGTGTGATGAAAGAACTCTGGCCGAAATAGGATTAATGTAATATAATGTAATATAAAGCTGAAGCAAATTAACACCAAATATACAGTGCGTGTGTTTTTATTGGCTAAACTGGCGATATGACCATCCCCAAGTACAACAATATATGTTTCAATACACGATTTCACATCAAAAATCTTGCAAAACATATATATATATGTGTGTGTGTGTGTGTGTGTGTGTGTGTGTGTGTGTGTGTATGTGTTTGTGTGTGTGCGTGTGTGTGTGTGTGTGTTTGTGTGTGTGTGTGTGTGTGTGTGTATGCGTGTGTGTGTGTATACACAATATAAATCCCGTTCTGTGTGTGTAAAAGATTATAACGGCTGATTGTGCTGAAATTTTACACGTAGGTAAAAGACATCACAGCGGGTGCGTCAGTTAAATTTCATAACATAATCGTTAGTTTCAAAGTGAGATTTTCCCTTTTTTAATCGAAATCTTGATGGAAAATCCGATTTCAATAGCGCTTATTGGCTATCATTCCGCAAATCACGTGCGAACAGCCGCTATGTTCGACCAATCAGCATCAGAGCATTAACTGCATTAAGCTTTCTAACCAATTTCATGAAAGAACATATGTGATTGCAGTATAAATCGATATCATTCTAGAATGAACTGTACTCGAACACGTGCATCTAGGCATGTCATTCTGTGTTTAATAAATAAGCTGAAGAGTAAGAAGACAAGGCACTTATTTTGAATAAGTAAAATTGAAATAAAATATTCATTTTAACGAATAAATGGTATTACTTGGCGATCAGTCAACTGTGTGAATATTTTCACACAACAAAATTAGATTGACAGTAGAAAACAAACTGAGTGATAATTGAACGAGGAAATTTGGGTGACAAATATCTAAAACTTTAGCTAACAGTTTCTTGTATAAAACAAAAATGAGCTGTATTTTTCGACTCTTGCGTGACTCACCTGATTTGACACATACATGCCCATTGTTTATTCTTTAATTTGGAAAGCGGAAATGTAGGCTCTTCCGAAGAAAATGTTTAAAATCTGGATGGTCTCCGAGCAGCAGAGACTTCAATGTTTCGGCACCGACTTCTTAATAAGGGAAGCTGTTTACTCCTCACGATAGGTTATGTTAATCTTCCAACAAATGCCCGTTGTTAAAGTCAAGCATTTTTCACTTCAATGCACAGCTTCCCAGATGCCTCAGGTAATTTCATATTGCAATTAAACATGTTTCTTACAGATTGCCTTCATTTCCGTAGAAATGTGTATGCTTTTTGTACCGTTTTTTCAGCCATCCAGTCAACTAAACAGCATTCCGAACGATAATTTTCCATATTTTCACATTTAGATGCCCGATATCTGTAAATAAAACTGGTTCCTTTTTGAATACCAGCTCATTTTTGACTTAACGACTCGACTACGTCAAATAATCCTTAATTTTAAGCAGAGACAGAAGCGGAATTACACTATTTTAAACTCCAATCCTGTCGGTGGGTTTTTCTTCTCCTTTTTTCTCTCTCTTTGTTTCTTTCTGTGTTCCTTTCTGTGGAAGAGCGTAGGCTCGAAACGTTAAAGACTTTTTCAATTCCCAAGCGTTATACTAATACATCTGTTTTCTACACCACCTGTCTTCGTCTTTTGGGGTTTTTTTTTGTGAATTCTCCCTACACATATATATATATATATAGGGAGAATTCACGAAAAAACAACAGACGAAGACAGGTGGTGTAGAAAACAGATGTATTAGTATAACGCTTGGGAATTGAAAAAGTCTTTAACGTTTCGAGCCTACGCTCTTCCACAGAAAGGAACACAGAAAGAAACAAGGAGAGAAAAAAATTTCAGCGCGATCAGTTAGAAAATACACCTGTTATAATCTTTTACACAAATACACACACAGAACGGGATTTATATTGTCTATGCATATATATATATATATATATATATATATATATATATATATATATATATATATATATATATATATGTGTGTGTGTGTGTGTGTGTGTGTGTGTGTGTGTGTGCATGTATGTATAAAAATCCATTGATCTCAGATCAAAACACTTGCTAGGTAAGTACCTTTCTGTGATATAATATAATATATATATATATATATATACATACATACACATACGTGTATATATACGTGGTCTGATCAATAAATATCCGGACTGTTGTCATAGTAACGAAGCTAAAGCACTCAGAGCAAGGCCGCTTGGTACAGACTGATCTTAAACTCTGCTGTGCAAGCGCACTAAGCTTTAACGTTCTAGCGCACTCCTACTTGGAAGGAACGTGTGTAGCGCGTGATCGTCGCATTGGCCATGACAGAGAAAGCTGAGCAGAGAACTTGCATCAAATTTTGCCAAAAGCTTAGCGATACTCGCTCAGAGCCCTACACGAAGTTTTCAAAAAATGTTCATTGTTCTCGACACAATCAAGGAAATGTGCAACTGAAACCCAAGTGTTTTTTTGACCAGCTGAATGCAATTTTGGCACAAACTTCGCAGACACACGTCTCGTACCCAAATCTTCAGTGATAATGGACTGAACTGAACCGTAACTAATCTGCACATCCTCTGATTACTCGCGGGTGGTGATTCGACGATTTCCCCTCACGGCTTCACGTACATTTGCGATCTTTTTCTCAGTTCTGCACGTACATCTGCGATGTTTTTCTCCGTTCTCCCAGAACGTTCGTCAATATCGACTTATTTTCGGCCATCTCGGAAACGTCTGAACCGCTCGTACACTCTTCTCAATACACTTTCTGCAACTTTGTGCAGGCCTCTGAACAGGTATCACTATGGCAACTTACTCAGTCATGATCAATGAGACGATCACACGCTACACACTTTCCTTCCAAGCACTGCTATAAAAAGTGGAAGTGAGGTAGAACGTTAAAACATTGTGCGCAGACACAGTAGAGTTCAATGTCAATCTTTGCCAAGCGGGGCATCACTCTGCATGCCTTATGGCAACAGTCCAGATACTTATTGATTAGACCTCGTATAATATATATATATATATATATATATATATATATATATATATATATATATATATATATATATATATATATACAGAGAGAGAGAGAGAGAGTGAGAGAGAGAGAGAGAGAGAGAGAGAGAGAGAAAGAATTGCTGCTATTATTGCCACTACTACTATTGTTAGTGTTTTTGATGCCTTCATTATTATTGTATTTGGTCTCTGCACTGATTTTGTAGTGAAAATCATTCTCTTCATTCTTTCTTGCAGGTGAGTACAAGTTGCTTACGATCTTCACTTTATAGGCGCTCTCACATAGTAGCTTGCTTTTCGTTATACCCAAACTTTGCCTGCACAGACTGCTACAATGTCGTTCAGAAGCCAAAGCAGATTGGGTTGGGGGACACGAGTGAACTACAGCCAGACGAGCTATACGTAAGTATATGACAGTCCTAAATATAACAACATTTTAAACCTGCTTATGATTGCTATACTGCTTCCAAAACTGAATGCATATTGTCTCAGAATGCATAAATTAAATATATAAATAACGGATGTGTGTTATATACCTGTATGCCTGAAAGTGTGTGCATGAGTTTGTGTATGCAAGTGTGTTTGTTTACATGTATGTGTTCCTGTATGGAGGGTAATAGATAGGTAAGTACGAAGGCGTGCAAACTTTTTATTTCACAACATTCTAAATAAAATCCTCTGCAAGAGAATAGAAATATCCAGTAACAGAAATTGGTTCCACAGCATTCATTCACCACATAAACTTATTTCCAAGTGTTTAGTCACTCTTTGGCAAGAGTGGGAACATATGGACCCTCACGATTGAATCATCCGGTCTGCTGGTCTTCAAGCTAGGATGGCAAATTTATCTCCCGTTTTCAATAAATATTGAGTGCGAGAAGCGCACTGAATAAACCAGCTGGGGTTAAATGACAACATTGTCGTCTCTTAGAGGACAGCCACATTAAAGCAGCCATAAGCAATACATTAGTCATTTGAATTAACATTTAAACAAGTTTTATCCTATAACTGTAGAATGTAAACACATTTTCTATAAGGTTTTGTTCTATATGGGATTTGGAGTGGAATGTAAATTCAGTATCCTTACAAAACTTAAATCAAATACATAAGTAAATATTATGACATTGTTTTCGAGTGACTCATCTTTATAATTCTTCCTTCTCTCGCGTTTGATACAGTTGCTTCTTCAGAGAGCACATGTATTGTCTCAGTTTTAATGATGTTTATAGCCGGTGTAAGCACTAGAAGGAAATTCATCCAATTTGTGTTGTGATGTTTCTTCGAAATATCAGTCATTTCTGAATTTTTTCCTTTAAGAGACTTTTTATATTGTAGTCATGCTGGTTGAATAATTATTCATAGTATTTTAATTATAGTCATTATGTTTATTAATTATTTTATTATTTTTCATAATAACATTACTGTTGTTTGCTATACTCTTCCTTTTCCAAGTTGTAACACAGAAAAATCGAATAGTTGGCTTTGATTTAACAGTCTTGATCTTTTCACACCTGAAGTGAGGATAAACACTGGTTAACCTTAAAGTTATTCATTTCCAATAATTTTGTTCACAGTAATTTGGCCAAGCTTTCAATGTATGCTATAACTTCCATACTGCTAACCTTGCACCATAACTTAGTGCATATAACGGTGGAGTTCTAGGTATGCAATTATCTGCATCTTATTTTTAATTTCCAAAACGCTTTTATTATAGGGATCTTTTTTAATGTAATAGGACACTAATTAGAGAGGTCATCTTTTTGAACTTTCATGAGGATCATTGCGTCTCTTTTTTATGAGGTTATTTAAACATTTGGTCCGGATTATTTAAGAGTTTGTATAATATGCCTATATCAACCTTATGAGCGGAATTGGTTAACGGAAACTGAAAGAAGCCCGTCGTATATATATATATATATATATATATATATATATATACATAATTAAGGGATCAGCAACAGTTGCTTCACCACATACCGAAGTTCAGAAATAGCAGCTAAAGTGCTGAAACTCCAACAGATAGCATTACTTGTAACTCACAAAGGTGAAACAAGAAGAAAAAATAACGAACCTAACCAATCGTATGATTAACTACGACTGGTTGGGTTCGTTATTTTTTCTTCTTGTTTTGCCTTTGTGAGTTACAAGTAATGCTATCTGTTGGAGTTTCAGCACTTTAGCTGCTATTTCTGAACTTCGGTATGTGGTGAAGCAACTGTTGCTGATCCCTTAATTATGTTTATAAATGTATAAGAACTTTTAAATAAGTTCTTCACCGATAATGGTGTTTACATACCGAAGGGCTTGGCAAAAATTATCAATTATTAATCTATTAATAAATCAATAAATTGATAATCCTTTACCCTTTTAATTGTAATATATGTATATATATATATATATATATATATATATATATATATATATATATATATATATATATATACACACACACACACGATATAAACGACGGGTTTCTTTATTTATAAAGAATTGTTTTTACATGAGGATTTGTTCCTCAGTAATTATTATCATTTTTTTACTGGTTTCAGTCATTACACTGTGATTATGCTGGGACACTGCCTTGAAGAATTCTTTAGTCTAACAAATCGATCCCCGTACTTATTTTTTAAGATACTTATTCTAGCGGTCTCTTTGCCAAACCGCTGCGTTACGGGGACATAAGCACAACACCTGTTCTCAAGCAGTGGTGAGAGACAAACACACACACACACACACACACACATACACACACACACACACACACACACACACACAAATATATATATGCGTACCTCTGTGTGTGTGTGTGTGTGTGTGTGTGTGTGTGTGTGTGTGTGTGTGTGTGTGTGTGTGTGTGTGTGTGTGTGTGTGTGTGTGTGTGTGTGTGTGTGTGTGTGTAGAAGGTTGAAAAGGAGCACACGAGTTGATATGTATAAGGAAAAAAATCAAGGCAGAAAATGCTAAAATAATTTTATCATAAAAACATTTCAGTACCGGTTTCAGTCATTGAGACTTTTTCAACTCTAACCATGGAAAACAATTAAATTTTGGAAAAATTAAATGAAAAGGTTTTTAAAAGAATATTTGCATAGTATTCAAATACAAGTGTCATTTCCTTGTTTCTGCCTGTCTCTGTCTCTCTTGTGTATACTTGTGGGCTCGAGGTCGTTGTGAACTCTTGGCACAGAAGAAGAAGAAGAAGAAGAAGAAGAAGAAGAAGAAGAAGAAGAAGAAGAAGAAGAAGAAGAAGAAGAAGAAGAAAAGAATGCGAGAGAGGTATGATAGTAGTAGGATGCTAAATGGTCAAGTGCCCTGAAAGTGACTTACTCTGGATGGTAGTAGTGATTGTATTCTTGAGATATCTCTTTTGATTGTATTGTTTTTAATATTTGTTTTTAATAAACAGCAGTAAAAGTAAAGTAAGGAAGGAGGTGGCGGAGAGGAAGAAGAAGACGAAGAAAAAGAAGGAGAAGGAGAAGAAGAGAAAGAATAATAAAAGAATGCGGGAGTGGTATGATAGTAGTAGGATGTTAAATGGTCAAGTGATGTAAAAGTGGCTCGTTGCGGTTTATAGTAGAGATTGGGCTAAATACATTTTTTTTAGTTGTCACTTGGCAGGTGTTCCTGTGTTTAAGAAACTCTCCTATGATGGGATCGTACATGACTTTCTCCAGCTGTCGTATACTGCAAGTCAAACCATTTATGGCATCTGGAAAGGTTAATTCTGTTTGGATTTTGGTTATGCATGTGTATACGCTGGTATACCCTACTTGTTTGTGTTTGCATGTGCGTGTGTGTGCGTTTGTTAATACTTGCAGAGAGAGTTAATTCGAAGTGGTAACACTACTACAACGTTGGTAACATGTGACAATCAAACCTTAAACAAAGCTTGTGAGATAACCAGCAGTGAAACAGTATTAATGTAGAGCAGCAAATTTTTAAAAAAATTAAAAAGAACTAGGGAAATTGCGAAGATGAAACAGATTGGATTGAAGAGTTCATGAGTAAATTTAAATTAAGTTAGTGGAATGCATTTCAGTGAGAAAGTGAAGTATGAAGTAACCATGAAATGAAAGATCGAGAACATATGAAGAAAAAGAAAGAAATTAGAGAGGAGAAGAGCAAATGGTGGTAAGGGGAAACGAGATCTGAGTGTCAAGAAAATGAAGAACAATACGAAAGATTATAATGAAAGTAAACAAAAAATAGTGACGAAAATAACGGCTTTGGCGAGAAGATTGCGGATGTTAGAGAATTAGAAGAAGTTTGTGATTACAGTCAACTATACTCGTCTAGATTATCACTAACAGCATGTTATTTTTACAACCAAAAAGAATGTAATTAAATGGAATCCCTATTAATTTCAATACACGCAGATATATATGTATATACACACACACATATATGTATGCATACATATATACGTACGTACGTACATACATACATACATACATACATACATACATACATACATACATACATATAGAGAGAGAGGGGGAAGGAGAGGGAGAGAAAGACAGATATATATATGCATATATGCATGTCTATAAACAAATAAATATATAGATACAAAGATTGGGAGAAAGAGAGAGAGAGAGATCTGTGTAATTAGCTGTGTTGGTTATTACACATTTCTGTATTGATAGTGTGCATTTGCAAATGTTAATCTGTATTGATTTAAGTGTGCACATTCAATCTTGTTGTTAAGCAGTCTACTTCAAAATCATGTAGTTTCGGCTTCAGTCGAACTGAATACTTCTGAGTCGAAACCAATGCCTGTTTCTCACGAGTTCCAATGAAGTTACCCAATCAATGGTATGTTTGACGTGTGTCTAGCCGAAGTGATTTAAAAGGCTGAAACAAACGAGTGTAACAGGATATTCCAACTTCCTGAAACTTGTCCTTCGTAATTTAGATATAATTTTTTAGTGGCTTCCATTGATTTACGATTGATCTGTCACTGAGTGTAGCTGTATTATGACACGCATTTAACTCACACTCAAGCACAGACGCACACACACATGCATACACATATACACACACCCACACTCACCCATTTATGCATAAAAATATACCTATAGATGTGTATGTCTGTGACAAATACACATATACACCCATTTCTTATGCAACTGGATACTGCTTACAAAAGAGGAAGAGCAGTAAGAAAAAATGGAAAAGAAACAGACAAATTTGCACATGGTAGAGTATAAATATGGTGGATACATATAAATATAACCCGGAAGTACAGCTACACACAAATGACTAAGTTCAAAACAAAGTATGAGAAAAGATATTCCTATTATTCTTTTAAGCTTTCCTTTTCGTCTGTACTTTCTTTTCCAAAATCTCGATGAAGATCCTAGATTAGTAGAGCTTCTCAATGTTGTATGAAGTTTTAAATTGTTTGGAAAGTACAATGACCAACGGATACAACTAACAACAATGGGAAGGAAATTCTTGGGAAACATATATAGAGAGGCAGAAGAAATATACAAAATTGAAATTTCTACTTGGCTGGATTTCTCGGCATAACTTCTTGGGGCTGATAGTCCTAATAATGCACTCTTAGAAAATTCTAATTAATGAAGAATGACACCATCGTATATAGTAGCAGGGAGTATGTATGATCTTAGACAATAAACATCAGAAAAACAAGTCAATATAAAATTTTGCTGTTGGTTTCCTCGACTATCTTGACAAGGCCAAATCATTAAAGCTAATGATTTTTTCACTAAAGGTATAATCATAATTAATTAGACATTTTTTATCTCTACATTGAATATGTTAGCCCTCACTTTACTAAAATAAATATGGAAATCGCAAACACACTTAACTTAAAACTTTTCATACTGTATAAGTGCTGTTACATTTTAGGATTTACTCGTACATGCATGAAACAGCATTTAGTCATGATACATATGTACATATGTGCATACGTATATACATTTACAGATATAAATTTTCCTGTCTCTCTCCTTCACTTCTTTCTCTTATTGCGTCTCTACCCGTTCTCTCTTATTCCTCTTACCTCTCTCTCTCTCTCTCTCATACTGTTCCTCTTATATTCCTTCAGTAGTAACGTGTTGTTATGTCAAGGTGTAGAATATATTGTCTTTTATCCTTACATTGAGCTTTCATTTATTGAATTCTTTCTCTCCCTGTCGAACTGTTTTATATTCCTCCAGAATTATCCCTGTTGCGTTATGTTGTTAATGGACATATTTAAGTATAGTGTAGTTGTAGGAGTGCAAAAAGGAGTTGTGTCTTGACTTTTACATCTTTCCTTTCTTCCTCAGAGAGAGGTAGAAGCGGGGGAAGAAAAAGAAAGCTAAAACAAAAAAAACAACGAAGCTGGAAAGAAAAAAGAACAAGAAAGAAAAATCAGTGAAGTAAATCCTCGAAACCCACACCACAACCTAAAATCAGACAAATGATTGTCTTCAGCAGATACAATGAAGTGGGGTATTGGTGAAAAGATTGTAGATGTTCAACGAAATCCGTAAACATCTATAATGTTATTCTGCTACGGTCCATGTATGCTATATGTAACAATTGTAACTTTTGAGTGGATTTGGTAGACTGAAACTAAAAGCTTGTCATATGTGTGTGTGTGTGTGTCTTTGTGTCTCGGATTATCCCCCACCTACCTACCGCTTGACAACCACTGTTGGTACGTATATGTCCTCGTAACTTACCGGTTCGGCAAAACAGATCGATAGTACCAGACTTAGAAAGAAAATAAACTCTCCAAGGCCGTGACTCAGTATCGCCGCAATCTAATGATTGAAACAAGTAAAAAGTAGAATATAGATATATACGACGGGCTTCTTTCAGCTTGCATTTACCAAATCTTCTCACAAAGCTCTTGTCGGTGCGAGGCTATAGTACAAGACACTTGCCCAAGGTACCACACAGTGGGACTAAACCCGGAACCATGGGTTGGAAAGCAAGCTTCTTACCACACAGCCACGCCTGCGCCTAAAAATGTGTGCGCGTGTGTGTGTGTGTGTGTGTGTGTGTGTGTGTGTGTGTGTGTGTGTGTGTGTGTGTGTGTGTGTGTGTGCAAAAAAATCATGTAAAAAAATTGCAGTAATGAAAACATAGGAATCCAACATTTCAGGATTGCAAGTCCGGATTCGGCCCCGAATGTTTCTAATTTACTCACGGAGCTAGCCTTTAGATTATAAAAATTGTTATCCCAAAAAATTTGTCGCAAAAAGTTTCGTAAAAAAATCGTCGAAAACAATCATAGTAATGAAAGCGTGGGAATCCTAAATTTCAGGATTATTGGTCTGGATGCGGCCTGGAATGTTTTTAGTTACTTACGGAGTCAGCCTGATTTCAAAATGGTATATGTTGGACTACGTCCTCTAGAAGTAAGGTTGAAAACGTGTGACACACTGATACACTGACATTCACATTCATTATGTTATATTACTACGTTGTTTAAGGCGGCGAGCTGGCACGGTATTTCATCTGCTGTTAGGTTTTGAGTTCAAATTCCGCCGAAGTCCATTTTGCCTTTCATCCTTCCGGGGTCGATTAAATAAATACCAGTTACGCACTGGGATCGATGTAATCAACTTCGTCCCTTCCCCCAGTAGAAAAGATTATTTTAGATATATTTAATCTTGGGAAAACTTTATTTCAATTAAAGTGTATTTTATATACTAGCAGAAACAACCGCCATCCGGCTGGTCTTATGTTAGCCCCTTGATAATATTTTCACATTTGATTCTCACTTTTAATAATTTTGATATTTTACGTTTAATTATTCCTTTGTATAATAATGCTCACCAGCTTAGTAAATATTGCTTTCAATATTTTATCAGTCATAATCTCTCTTTTTTAAGCAAACATCACGGTAGTCCAACATCAGAGGGAGACGCAGTTTGTCATGTTAGCTTTACGGTGTGTCTGAGATAGATAAAGAGAGAGAGAGAGAGGGAATATTTCAAAAATGAATGAAATAAATAGGAAATAAAAAAATTGTATAAATAAAAGGGCATTACTATAGATGTATATGCCCCCGATTTTGTTGACTCGTAACATCCAGAGAAATGCATAGTTTTTAACAAAATTTTCCACAAATAGCGCTCAGATGTTGTGGCTTCAGAGTATATAGGGATTTATGGGAAAGAATTATTAAACAAGAGGTTGGAGAGAGAAGTTTCAGAAAATTCACACGACCTGACTTTTTCCCCCTCATAACTTTTAGAAAGATGGGTATCTTTTAATGAAAATTTATACAAATCCCTTTTCGGACGGGGAGCATCTTTGTATGAAAAATGTTTTGAAAACTCTTTTTTTTAAATTTTACCCCCTCCCTCCCTCATCATCTCACTCCGGATCTAACTTGTCCAATGTTTTATGGCACTTCAAAACCATGGGAAGAGCATTTTCGGTAAAAAAAATTTTGATTGTTAATATTTTCAGAGGGAAAAGTGATTTAAGGGCGATTTGAATGTTGTTTCTAGCACATCCAAAGACAACCTTCCTCATTTCTTTATCACTCTCGCATGTATTAATGTTTTTCAATATTTTTCCCATAAATACATTTATATACCCCTGATTGTTTCTGTTTGCAAATTAAAATATTGGAGAGCTCGAGAAGACCATTTCTGGCATTTATTCACAGTGATTTTTAAAGATTACGGACATGTACTTGCATAGCACTTGACTTGATCTGAGATCGTATGCTGATACAAAAGCAATTGCAGCGTGGAAGATGTTTGTAAACCATTCAAGAACACACAAATATCGTTAGTTTCACTTCAACATTAAAACTTCAATTGTGTCAAAATATGTTCGTCGCTTTTGCAACGGTGACCTGTTCACTTACAAAACTTCACAAAAGTGATGCAGGACAAAGTTTGGTCAGTGAACAACACACACACACACACATACGTACGCACGCACGCACACACAGATCCATTGGCTTTCATTTGTGTGTATGTGTATTTATGTATGTGCACGAGTGTGTATTTGTGTGTGTGTGTGTGTGTGTGTGTGTGTGTGTGTGTCACTGTTGAAGTTGTGTTTGTAAATTGTGAATAAAGTGTAAGTTTCGAATACTTGTCGGAAACTTTTGGGGTTTTTTTCTCCTCGTCTTCTAATAGTAATTACCCAACTTTCTAGGCTCTACTCATAGCTATCTCACGTTAAAAAATTATACGGGTATTTTAAAAAAATTTCATTCAATAAATAATATTTTTATATTGTGTATACATTAATAGAGAATTAAAACTTAAAAGAGAAAATGAGAGGTTTTGCAAATGAAAATGGAATACTCTGCAGTGAATGCAATGAATATTTAAATTTGCGAGAAATTGGAGTTTAAAAAATTCACTAAACTTGAGAAAGCGAAATTATAGGAAATTTCTTAAAACAAGAATTTATAAAAATATTTGCAGACGGTCAACCCTTTAATAATAGCTTTCTTTTAGTACTTTTAGTAATTGTTACATACCTAATTAATAAGCAGCTTTCTCCATTATAGTATAGATATATATATATATATGTGTGTGTGTGTGTGTGTGTGTGTGTGTGTGTGTGTGTATGTATATATGTATTAAAGAAAGCAAAAAATAAAACAAAAATGATAGTGTTCAGTATGTTGGTGACAGGAATTTCTGTCAACGGGACATGGTGAAACAAAGCTGTACATCATCTCCCTCTTTCTCTCACATACCCACTCTTTCTCTCTCTTATATAATTACTGCCACCATCAACACTACTACTTTTAATAAAACATCATCAACTCTCCCTAAATTTCTTTGTCTCTCTCTCCCTCTCTTTTTCTTTCTCTTACTCTCTGTCTGTCTTCGCGACCGCCTTCACCGTCTCTATGTCTACTATTACTCTCATCCCATCATGAGGAATAGTAGGAGTGTCATTGAATATTGAGAGATGTCTAAGTGTGACACACTGACACACTGACACACAGAAATTAGTTTTCGCATTTATTATATATATATATATATTAGTTTTCGCATTTATTATATATATTAGTTTTCGCATTTATTATATATATATATATATATATATATATATATATATATATATATATATATATATATATATATATATATATATGTACAGTTAATTCGAGGAAGTCAAGTCCTCATTTGGGACTATACAATCCAAGGTATTCCACTGGTTTAATTTGTATCATATAATGGTAAAGTCATTACTATATGTTTGGGATTATTGAAATTTTCAATATTGAGGGAAAACAAGGAGAAGAAAATGGAGAATAAATGGATGTAATTACTTATTTGCGTGTTGCAAAAAGATGACGTGCTTTAGAAAAAATATTACAAATAAATAAATTGATTAGAAAATACAAGCTCAATAAAAATAAATTAAGAAAATAACAGAAAGAAGTACCTACATATATGTTTCTGTCGTATCATCTAGCTGATGGGAATCTCCAAGTATATTATCTTTAGATCCAACATCCACCTTTAATAACTTATTTAACACAAATCCTAATTTATTAGATACGTAACAGATCCAAAATTTACACCTAAAAACTTGTTTTTTTTATATATATCCAAACCGGTGCATACCGACCTTTATTCACAAACATATATAGATAATAATCACCGTATTCTTCATAGCTTTCCTTCTCTATTTGGTTATTTCAAAATATAAACATCACACCCGTTACACATATCAAAATTACCAAACATCTTCCTTGTAGTAATTAATTTTTTAATGTGAACCTCAATATATTCTCCTACTTTCTGATTTTCTAGTGCTATTAACGTAACATCTATTTATATATATATATATTTATAACCTGGTGTACACCAACCTTCAATAATTATAGATAATTTATAACCGTATTCTTCATTTCTTTCCCCACTCTTTGGTTAATCTAAAAATATATTTAAAAATATAAAACATAAACTTCATACCCGATACACATATCAAATTACTAAATATCTTTATTTACATTAAAAAACACTTTAATGAGAACTTGATATGTCCTCCACGTTTTCCTACTGTCTAATGTTATCAATTTCAAATCAAATTTGCTTTTAAACATCTACTACTAATTCACCTAGCTTAATGCTCTGTCTATAAGTTAGATACTTATTAGAACATCGTTTTTGTTAGATACCTACTAGAACATCGTTTTTGTTAGATACCTACTAGAACATCGTTTTTGTTCCGGTTAGGAACAAGGAATGGCCGAATCAAACAGCCGTATTTTCGGTGTCAGTTCAGTGTATGTGAGTAAGAATTCATCTCTATTGAAGTTCCGAATATTGAGACATCACGTCAGTCTGTTGCTACAGCTCAAAGTAACGGCACTGGACAAAGTTTTAAAAAGCATTCGTGCAAAGCACTATGTGTGCATGCTTCAAAAATAATATGCAATGTAATTCTAAGCGCCGTTACAGCAATCCTTGTTCTAAGAAATAATTAAAAACAAAATGAATGTTTTGGATAAAGTTTTTGTAATATTTTTATTTAAAATAAAAGTTTCTTTTTTAACAAGCAGGATTTTTTTTTTTTTTTCATGAAAAATAACATGAAGGTTTTGCATAAACTTTTGTAACATATTTTATTGAAAATAAAAAAAAAAGCATTTCCTAAAGACTCTACCTACTTATCATCAGTTAATTTATAAAACAACTAGTTATTCTATAGAATAATTAGTTGAATTGTAGAATGTAATAATTTTGTAAACTTTAACTGATTCAGCTAGGTAATTCATGAAATACCTAGTTATTCTATGAAATAACTGAATTATATACATTTATTTCTTTATTGCCCACAGGGGGCTAAACATAGAGGGAACAAACAGGGACAGACAAAAGATTTAAGTCGATTACATCGACCCCAGTGCGTAACTAATACTTATTTAATTGACCCCGAAAGTCGACCGCGCCGGAGTTTGAACTCAGAACATAACGGCAGACGAAATACCGCTAAGCATTTCGTCCGGCGTGCTACCGATTCTGCCAGCTCGCCACCCTACTGAATTAACTGTAACATACGTATACATACATACATACATACATACAAACATACAGGATGAGAATGAAAACGATAGGGGGAGAAAACAGTATAGAGTCGCATCAAAAAGGATAAGATAAACTTACTTGGAAATGGATCATCTTTTTCTTTCAGGGCTGTCCTAAAGGCTGTTCGTATCCTGTCTCTCTCTTCTATCTTTTCTCTTGTCAAAGGAGAT
>NC_142941.1:24150509-24168009 GCF_046866305.1 Octopus bimaculoides | reverse complement strand
GAGAGAGAGAGAGAGAGAGAGAGAGAGAGAGAGAGAGAGAGAGAAAGAGTGTGCGCACGTTTGTGAAAGAGGGAGAGAAAGAGAGAATATTCACTTTATTACAACTGGCAGTGACATATATTAAAGATGGAGTTATTTACTTAACAACTAGAAAAAACGCAATATTGGTTTATGATCAATATTTAAATAGCAATAAAGGACATGGATAAATGTTAGAGTAGGAGATGAATATAAGGAGCAGCAGACAGTCTATTAGTCTGTTGGAAGTTTGTCCCTTATGTGTATTGATGTCAGTCATCAATTTCTATCAATGAAAAGAAAACTAATGGGTTTTTTTTTTCCTAATGGTCAATAAATATTCAGAGAATTTTCTAAGTGGCAATCAAAACTTGATGTCTATGGTCGGTGTTGAATATTACTGAATGAAAGATACCCTGAACATAGCACGCAGAGTAACGTCTTCGTGGCCATTTCAACTATTTAAGTAGTTGATTGAGAAATATAGATGGCACGATTAGGAAACTTTAATAATGAGCAAGACCTTTTAAAAACTTTGGAGGCTACTGAAACTGGGTTCAATTATTCCATCTCCTGATGAAAGCAGACGATAAGAGGTAATGATCTGATACTATGATTCGTGGTTATAGGTTCTTCTTTAACCTATTTCCTTCTCTTACGTTGCTAAGTTTACTGGGAGTGCTATTAACGTCAGTAATCTCATTTTCATTTTTAAGAAACACGAAATATTTATGACGAGTAAAAGGAAGCCATTAATATGATGTAACTGTTGTAAGCACAATATACAATCTGACAAGCCGAAGAACAACTTCGTTTCGAATGTAGCAAATCTTTTAGTTATATTGCTGGAGTAAAGCCCCAGGAAGTCAAATGTTATATAATACACGTGAATGTATAGGGTAAACATTATTGTCATGTATCTCTAATGATTCTGTGTTGTGTATTTTTATGAATGCCATTCCTTGTGCTGATTATTTTCCCGAGCGTCTACAGTGTCAGTGAATATTGGAAGAGCTGCTGAGCAATTCTTTGAGAATTCTAATTTATATGAATTTTATTGAGCTCCAGTTGCAATAGCCGTTAAAGTAATAACCTTCAGAGACAGGACCATTCGCCTTGATGGACTCTGGCGGAGAAGTAATGAGGAGCTGGATAGTGAGATCCTAACTTGGACCTTTCGGCATGTTCGAAAGAGCGTTCATTGATCATTTAATATGCGATACCGGATGTCAGTAGGAGGAATTGTCACATTCCAGGCGGAGGATTAGGTACACGCGCACTCACACACACACACACACACACACACACACACACACGCACACACGCACACACGCACACACACACTCACATGCACGCGCGCACATACAGACACACACTTACACATACGCACATACACCCATAGTTTTGTATTTGGTTTGCAAGTTTCTTGATGTGGACGTTTGCTGAAACAGATTTTGTTGTATCTCAGGAAGATCATTAAGTCAATAATAAACACACTCACTGGTGCTATTGCACTTCCTTTAATATTAGTCAAATAGTTAACCATTTCACCAATTAACTTATCGATTATTTGATTAATCGCTTGATCAATCAAGTATCCAGTTAGCTAGGTTTGTCAAAGTACTTTCGTCTCCATTCGCAACCTAATCAATGATACGACCTCTCTATTCCTGGTCTGTTTCAAGTTTGTGTCTTGTAGTTTGCGGGTTCCATGTAATAAAGGATTGAAGTACTAATCAACAATACTTCGCCTACGCACGCAGAAAACACATAGATGTATGTTTATTAACGCATTAATGTACGTTTACTAATACATTCGAATATGTTTATTTATCTAACAATTATATCAATATGTGTATGCCAACTTATAAGACAACTGTTTCTTCCTTGCTTGTGGGGATGGGGCAGAAGCAGTCCAACATGTCCGCCGCAGTATCTGATTTACGGTATGTTTATTGTCTAATTAATGTTGAGATACGTGCATGATTGTATACATTGGTATTAAGCAGGTATGCACATTCATGTGGCAAGATGCATGCACATAGTGGAATGCGTCAGCAGCATACAGGTATGCGTATAGATTGGGTTCATAAATGATTTTATACAGTTTGTAGCATTTTTATTTACTTTTATGTGTGTGAGGTAGGTGGTTGGAACATTTTAACAGGGTTTTTTCATTAAATGATGGTTTCCATTCGTTTACTTGTGTACAATGTCATATGAATGTATGAAGTGAGGTTTATGTCTATGTTATTTAACATGCCGTGATGTTTATCTTTAGCATGCTGATGGAATACTGATGTAGGTTTCCTATCACTATATTTTTCCAATGCTCCCCATTCTTTCAGCTCGACTCCAGGCAGTTCCCTATGTTTCTCTTTTTAAAGTTGATCCTAGGCTTTGTATCATACACAATACAATTTTGTATACGTGGTCCTATCAACAGGTTATGTTCTGCTTATCTATGACCTAATGGATCTTCCTAGATTCTCTACTACTTTAATTCTAAGTTTAGTGTCACTCAAAGCTTTCTTAAATTTATGGGCTAAATCACCTTTCGGTATAGAAGTAATATACAATATACCTTTAAAGTTGTCGTTATTGTACTATGTGTTTACCTCTTCTATCTTCTTACTAATCCTTTATCCCTTTTTCCATATTTTCTTACGATATCCAAGGCGAGATATACACTTGTTTTTATTAATCATCTATGTTTTAATTTCCAGTAGTAAAATGCAATGCTAGACAGTTAAATGATCGTGTTGTTGACCTAATTATCCCCCGTCGTTTTTGTGTCCTTGGAACTAATCATTAGCTCTCAGAAGACTGATCCTATTGTGTCCTCTGATCAGTTCTTAATTTTGGAGTTCTTTCTTTCTTTTCCAGAACAAAATTGTTACGCTAATGTTTTGGGTTTTTTCTTTTTACCTCTTCCATACAAGTAGAATTTGAATTAATTTTTTTTTCTCGCGACAGTTAGCTGCTTCCCTATTAGTTAATATACATACCAGGTTATCTGGGAGAGTAAATGTGGCAATTGTTAAAGATCAAATTTACAGAACTTACTGCAGAATATATTAAGTTACTTAATTCTATATAAAATTCTTTTATAGATAAGTTGAGCTGAAAAAGAAATTGTTGCTTATTAATTATTCAGTATTTCTATCTACACAGGCACTGATAAGCGCAACATAAAAGTTTGTTACATTACTCCTTACTGATAAAGCCGAGTGCAAAGAGATGCTCAATGACTACAAAACACATACATAGACACACACACACGCATACATGCTTAACCGTTAGTCGCGAGTATTACTGATTGCTCATACCACGCTTTCGCTAATTGTTTTAGCGAAACATAGAATCACGAGCAGACAGAGGCCCCCTTTCGGCCTGCCTGCTCTTTTACCCAGCAGAACATCGAGGATGTAACAGTAGGAGGGAAAAAGTGTCTGCACTACATCTACTCTAGGCATGTCCTTATTTTTAGCTGAGTAGACTGAAGCAATGATGTACCTTGCTGAAGGACACAACAGGCCATGTGTGTGTGTGTGTGTGTGTGTGTGTGTGTGTGTGTGTGTGTGTGTGTCTGTAATGCGTTTTATTAATGAAAATAGGTGGAAGTTTCAAATCCAGGATATTCACATAATTATAGGACAATGAAACTGGAATTACAGGAGGCATCTTGAATCGTAACCCTAAGTTTAACGTGTTTCTGAGCAATCGGTAGCGGAAAAATTCAGACTTGCAATTCAAGAAATTTTAACTTCTAATAAAACATATACACACTTTCCTATTTTTAAGCATAAACTGTCAGCAACTACACACACGCTCACGCACATACATATACATACATACATACATATGCATACATACATACATACATACATACATACATACGTACATACATACCAACTCAAGGAATGCTGGTGGAAAATTCTCATCAAAACTTCTGTCAAATGTGAACATAACAGGCTGGATATTGTTGTTTGGGACGGAGGGGCAGCTGCCTTGCATGTATAAATATCACTTTGAAAATCAAAGAAAAAAGAGGATATCTATGGACAGCTGCTTCGAAACCTCCACATTCTATATACAGACTATGAAATTATATTCATACCAATGATAATTGGAACACTAAGTTTTGTTAGTAAATGCTTAAAGGAGAATCAGGATAAACTGGGATTTTCAGAAAGAGAAATCGACCGGCTAATTCATACATTACAAGTACAATCTGTGAGTGGAACAGTAAAAATATTCAAGACTTTTCTCAAGTTCCAAATGTGAATTTGTCTGTGTTAACTACATCCCAAAGACAGAGTCTTGTATCTTTGTTGGAAACCAGCTCCGTCCTCATTGGAAGATATATAATAATTAAAACATAGAAGAGACGTACATGCATATATATATATATATATATTCAATATTTTAGGCTACAAGTCGATTAGTGTGTTGAAGCGTTGCGTCTAAATTCATGCTACAAGGTCTCCTAATTAAATGCTCATGACATGAAAATCTCAGTAACAAGGTGTAGTTCTTCATCTGATGCCTAAGGAGGCTTAGTTTTTATTTCTCTCTGTCTCTGTCTGTTTGTCTCTCTCTCTCTCTCTCTCTCTCTCTCTCTCTCTCTCTCTCTCTCTCTCTCTCTCTCTCTCTCTCTCTCTCTCTCTCTCTCTCTCTCTCTCTCTCTCTCTCTCTCTCTCTCTCTCTCTCTCTCTCTCTCTCTCTCTCTCTCTCTCTCTCTCTCTGAAAAGTAAGTTCTTATAACTCCATCAAAGGCCAATCCCTTAAAAAAATACCATTAATTCTTAACTGAAAAGAAAAATAGGCTCGTTTTGTGGAACTTGAATTGGTTCCAATATTGATATATTGTCTCCAGCATCCGTAACATATTCTTGGTAAATATTTTAATAAAATCACCATCCCCACTACGCGAAGTATAGATTAACCGATTAGATACAGACCGAAAATAAATAGACCTGAGGCTTTTATCTGTAAAATTTGGCGAATCGTCAACTAGTTTAAAGTTGGCCAGGTTGATCATGTTACGACATTGCGAGGCACACTGCCATATTCATGTAAAATCATATTTTTTTTCAGTGAAAGTTGCATACTATAACATACTTTAGTATATTACATATAACACTATTTTCAACATAATTTATGTTTTATGCTATTATGTGAACCAAAGCGCCGTTAGTTACAAGTTTTCAACGGATCAATTAGTAGTTCACAGTATTTTTACGACGACCGTTATGACAAGAGATTGTCTTTTCAACTCGGGTGGAACAAATATCATGAGTGATTTCATTGGAAACTATCGATTAATCAGATTTCTTATTAATACATCTACTCACAAGGTATTGGCCAACATGCAGCTATAGAAGAAGGTAGGCGTCCAAGGTGCTGCGAACTTCTTAGTTATTCCTAGATCTAGTCATGTAAAATCACATTTAATCATGTAGGTTGAACATCATAAATTGACGTACATTATGTATAGCAAGGTGTTTAGTATTTTATATCAACCAAAACTGCAAAGATCTTATATAGGTTATAGCTGATTTTTTTCTTCTTTTGGGTCATTCATTCAATGCATCAAACACTGTAATTACAAAGCAAAGAGAATCTTTCATGGATAATCTTTTCTATTATATATGTATACATACATACATACATAAATACATACATACATATAGACGATGGGGTACCCAAAAGAAACCGGAATTTTTCAATATTATTTTATTCACTTAGTTTACACATTTGTAGCCCTAAAAGTATTCTTTATTTGAAGCAATGCATCGGTCTAGACGTGTTTTCCACTATTCGAAGCAGCCCTAATACCCTTGCGAAGTGATACCTTTTAACGCCTCTGTCGTTTTATTCTTCACCTCTTCCACATCTGCAAAACGTTTTCCTTTAAGGTTTTTTTTAATTCGGGGGGAACAAGATCCGGGTGAAAAGGCTGGGTATATAAAACGGGTCAAGCCATTTTTGGTCAAAAGCTCTCTCACACTCAAGGCGGTGTGCGAAGGTGCATTGTCGTAATAAAACCACCACTCTCCACTTTGCCACTGGGCGGGGCGTTTTCGTCTCACCGTGTCTCACAAACGCTTCAGAACTGCCAAGTAAAATGTCTGCTTAACAATTGGACTAGGAGGAACAAACGTTGTGTGGACAATTTCTTTCGCATCGATGAAACAAATCAGCATCATCTTGACATTGGACGTCAATTGACGCGCTTTTGGGAGGCCTGGTGACATTGAATGATTCCATTGACTTGATTGCTGCTTCGTTTCCGAATCATAGCCGTAGCACCAGCTTTCGTCACCAGTGATGATATCCGAGGTAAGGTTCGGATCAGCTTCCAACTGTTCTTTCAGTTCACGACACGCATTCACTTGTGACTGCTATTGATCTTCCGTGAGCAAGGGAAGCATAAATTATGTTGCAACTCTCTTCATTCGCAATTCCTCGTTCAAAATTCTTTGGAAAGAGCTCCAGGACACACCAGTCATATCAACAAGTTCGTCAATTGTTCGGCGATGGTCAGTTTATGAATTTTCATGACGTTTTCATTCGTTCGGGAGGTCGACGGTCACCCTGTACGAAGTTGGTTCTCAAGCGACAAGTAACCATTCCTAAAGTATAAAAAAACACTCATAAACATATGCTTTGCTCATGGCAGCGTCCTTGTAAGCTGTCTGAAGCATGTAAATTGTTTCGGCCGCCGTTTTCCCCAGCAGAAAACAGAAGTTCACGGAAACACGCTGATTCTTCGTTTCAGCCATCGCTTAAATCGACGAACAGGGGAGAAGCACTGCAAAACAAAGACACACTATGTGGCAGTACGACGACGCCGTTCGGCATACTGCTGACTGAGGGTCACATCAAGTAGCTTCTAACGGCAGATGCCTGACTTACGACGAACTTGTCCCACAGTGAACGTCTTTAGTTACTTTCGGGTACCCACTCATATATATATATATATATATATATATATATATATATATATATGCATGCGTGTTTGTATGCATACATGTACGTATGCATACATGCATGTGGATAAATGGATATACACAGAGAGAAAGAAAGAGAACGATCGTATGGCCAAGAATCAAAGTAATTGATCATATTCAAAATATTTCGTCGTTGTTGTTGTTGTTTACTATTAATGTGGATGTTTGTTACAATCACTTGCCGAGACACACCCAGCGTCCTAGAGTGAGTGAAGTATAAGAAATATTTCAGAATGACTGAAAGAGTAAGGAAAGGAAATGACAGGGTCAGTAGTGAAATATTTTCATGTGATACAACATAGACATTTAAATTCATAGGGTTTTTCTAAGAGTGTGGGTAGTAATTGTCAGCACAATCTTTTGGCTTTCTCTGAGACATGGTTCTCCTGGGATGTTATCTAGATGTTTCTGATATCCCTTGTTTTCTCACACCTAGGGCACCTACAACAACAGGAACAGTTCCTGCTTTAAGATGTGACATCTTTTGTATTTCAATTTCCAGGTCCTTATATTTACTAAATTTGTCAAATTCCTTTACAGATATATTTTTATCAGTGGAGTCACTTACAACAATTAGTCTACAAGTAGTTTCTTCTCCGTCTTTAATGACTATGTCTGGTAGATTAGCCTGGACCATTCTGTCGGTGTTGACTGGAAACTGCCAGAGGATAGTGACATTTTTGCCTTCAACAATTGGTTCAGGATGATGTTTATATCAATAAGCAGGAGTACTGATTTTATAGTGTTTACATATTTTCCAATGTAAATACTGTCCTACCCTTCCATGGCGAATTTTGTATTCGTTTGATGTCAGCAAAGGACATTCCGTTTCATCAAATATGTCGCAGAATCTGCGTTTAGGGCTAGAACCATTTTGGAGAATGTCAGCCTGGTAGTTACTGGTAAGCAAGCTTTGATCTTGTGCCGCCAATATGAAATCTTCAGTCTTCGCTTTCAGTTCTGACTTTCTCAGCCTAAATCAGCACTTCGGCTTCGAAGAATATATTGTCCATGCAGAGGCTTTTGGAACCACCACTCCTCAATTTGTTTCTGCCCGTTCTTTTCTACAGTCTGCTTGATTTATTTTGCTTGTTCGGTGGCTGTGGTTTCAGGTTCTTAATTTAATTCAGGGTTAATGCCGAGTTCTCTTGCGAATTTTCAATCTTCCTTGTAACTTTTTGCTGCTTTCGTGTTTTCACACAATCCGTCGCATACAGTCGTCTGTACTAGATAAGTACATGTTCTTAGATGTTAGTAATTTTTTTGTGATCCTGTCTCGGATTGAAGCTCCGTAGGATTCCAGTTAATGATATTAAAACTATATTGGACTACTGGAAGTGCCAGAGTGTAAATGGCTTCGATGCAATTTTTCGAGTTCAGTTCAGTTTTAAGTATAAGTCTAATTCTCCTGTAGTACTCCTTTCTTAATTTTTCCTTCATAGTAGCATGTTGTATACAATCTCTTTCGTTTATCCCTATGTATTTATAACTCTCTTGTGGGTCACGTTCCTTGATGGTAGCATCGGTATCTAATTTAATGGAAGCAATTTGCCTGAGTTTGCCTCTAACAAAAGTTGCTCCAGCAAACTTATCGTGGCCAAAATTCATCCCCATATCATTGCTAAACTTTTTAACAGTTGTTAGCAGCCCTACAAGCTCTTAGTCATTTCTAGCAAACAGTTTTAGATCGTCCGTATAAAACAGATGGTTTATTGTAGTGTTATACATTTTGTACCCACACTTGGTGTTATTCACTTCGTTTGAGAGTGGGATCAGTGCCATGCAAAAGAGTAATGGGAAAAGGGAGTCACCTTAAAAGATGACTCATTTGATGTTGATGTTGTTAGATTGGTTCGTCTCATTACTTGACCATGCTACTTCGTAAGAATTTATAGACGACAGGAGTGACCTGATATATATCAAGAGCCTTGAGTAGCCAATTATGTGGGACACTATCAAACGCTTTCCTGTAGTCTATCCATGCTATACTCAGGTTCTTTTTTTCCGGTATTTCTCTACAATCATTTTATTTGTGAGTAATTGATCTTTGCACACAAGAATTTCTTTTACAACCTTTATGAGATTGTGGAAGGAGAGAGTTCTGTTCAAGGAAAGCGTATATTCTTTATTATTATTATTATTTTATGTTTGACTTTTGTTTTGCATTTGTACAAGTTGGATCCAAGTCTCACCCAGAGACCTCAAGAGACAACAAGTTAGAAGTTCTATTATTATTATTATTATTATTATTATTATTATTATTATTATTATTATCATCATCATCATTATCATTGTTATTACTACTACTACTACAACTACTACTACTACTACTATTATTATTATTATTATTATTATTATTATTATTATTATTATTATTATTATTATTATTATTATTATTGTTCAGTGGTTTTATTTTTATAACGTGCTTTCACTGCACTACCGAGCGCAGCTCTGTGTGCCTTGGGTATGTGCTGTGGTTTGCTGTGATGCTCTTATGGTTACTGTATTGAAAGTGTTTTGCGTAGGATGTATGCAGTGCTCAGTAGTGCAATTTTCTGTATGTTATATATATTTGTAAGTCCTGGTGTGTTTGCTATGTATTTGTCTGAATATTTTTTTATCATACCTAAGGCACCTACTATGATAGGAATTGTTTCTGTTTTTAGATTCCACATTTGAGTTACCTCTATTTCAAGGTCTTTGTATTTTGAAAGTTTTTCCATTTCTTTTAGGGAAACGTTGTCATCTGCTGGTATTGATACATCAATTAGAAAGCATTTTTTTCTTCATGTTCTTTGACAACTATATCTGGTCTATTTGCCTAAATTTCTCTATCTGTGTGTATTGGCATATCCAAGAGTATGGTTGCTTTCTCGTTTTCTGTGACCTTTTCTGGCGTGTTTTTATACCATCTTTTTTCTGTTGTTATTCCATAGTGTTGGCATAGCTTCCAGTGTATATACGTCCCAGCTCTGTCGTGTCGGTGAATATATTCCTTCTTAGCCACGACTGGGCAGCCAGAGATAATATGATTTATTGTTTCTTGTCCATCTCCACATATTCTGCAGTTACTTGTTATGTTTCTTTTCATTATATGTTTTTGGTAATTTCTGGTGGGGAGGCTTTGGTCTTGTGCAGCAATCAAAAATCCTTCAGTCTCTGCTTTGAGTCCTGAACTTCTCAACCATTGCTGGGATTTTTCTCTGTCTATTTCTTTTGCATTTAGTTTAGCCCAGTATTTACCATGTAGGGGCTTGCCATCGTTTTATCATGGCCCATTGCTGTTCTGGTTTTAGTTTGGATTTCATTTGTTTTATAGCTTTTGTTGTTTCTTCTTTTTCTTCTTCATATTTGTTAGGTAGTATGATTTTTTGTTTGTATTTGTCAGCTTCCTCAAATACTGAAAACAGTTTTTTGCTTTGCTCGTGTTTTGTGGCTATTTGTATTAGTTTTCCTCGCTTCTGGAGTAGGCATTTTTGCAGTCCTATGGTGGTTATTTTATAATAGTTTTCCAGCTGTATAAGACCCCTGCCACCTTCTGTGCGTTGTATATATAGCCTTTCTATGTCAGATTTTGGGTGGTGCATCCTGTCATTATTTTTCTTGTTTTCCAGTCTATTTTAGATAGTTCGTTTAGTGTCCAGTTAAGGATATTGTAGCTGTAACTTATAACTGGGACAGCTAAAATGTTAATACATATTATCTTGTTTTTAGCATTGAGCTCTGTTTTTAGTATTGATCTAACTCGTCTATAGTACTCTTTCTTTATTTTTTTCTTTCATTTGTGTGTGTTGTATCCTATCTAGTTCATTGACTCCTAAATATTTGTATGGCTGGCTTTCGTCTAGTTCGCTTATTTCATTGGCTTTATCTAGTGTGATGTTGCTACTTTTAACTAATTTTCCTTTATTATTATTATTATTATTATTATTATTATTATTATTATTATTGAGTGAGAGAGCAGTGCATGCCAGCAAAGTGACACTGGGGTACAAATATATGTAGTCCAGTATACCCATCATGACTACCTGTCTGATATGGGTACACCAGGCACATGCATCACAACCACATGTGCGCAACATGGTGATCTCATATCAAGATAAGCAGCGCATGATCTTTCAGGTGGGACCCAGTTAGAATTTTTTTCAGGTCGAGTAGCCCATCCCGCTGAAAAGGTCCCTGAATAAGGTTTGTTTAAGGATGTTGAGCAAAACACCCATGTTTCCAAAGGTGAATTATTCAAACTCCAAAGAATTCCTCTCAACACATGGCTATGATACTCTCCCACTACTTCTGCTCGTGATCAGAGATGCAATATCGTCAGCCACTAAGGGACATGCTCAACTGGTTAAGCAACTGACAAGCAAATAACTGGCATTGAGCAGAATATTTGCTGTAGCCCATCTTTTATACCAAGATAAACAATCACATGATAAGGGTGCACTAGGCACATGCATCACAACCATATGTGCGCGACACAGTGATCTAATACCAAGATAAACAGCGGCCCGCTAAAAAGATCCCTCAATAAGGGTTGTTTAAGGATGTTGAACGAAGCACCCATGTTTCCAAAGATTAATTATCCAAACCCCAAGACAAAAGAATATACATGACAACACTTCCAATCAGTTCAGAACAGAAGTAATGAGAGCCACTGCATGGTACTGCATCAGGGCATTATTATTATTATTATTATTATTATTATTATTATTATTATTATTATTATTATTATTATTATTATTATTCGATTTGACTCAGGTAAGTTCTTATTCTTGGCAGAATTTTTGTGGATAGCGGGACACTACTTGTCACCTTAGTTATCCACAAGCTTTCAATAATCTTTCAAGTGCTCTAAACACTTCTGATAATCTTTCCCGTCCCCAAGAGGCAAACTTTCTGTAGAACTTCTACAGAACAGTTTATTCCAATCGCCTTCAACCATTTCTCTACTCCATTACACACATTTCCTAATACACCAATTATTACAGGCACAACCTTTACAGTTTTCATACATCAAATTCTCTCAATTTCAAATTGTAAAGGATTGTATTTTAAATTTTTCATCTTCCTTAACCATCTTGGAATTAAATAGACATGATGGCTCAATTAATAGGGAAGTTCTCTTTTCTTTGTCTATTATTGTTATGTCTGGCTTATTATTTTGTAGCTTATCATTCGCTTGAAGAGAAAAATCCCATAAAATCTTGTATTCCTTTGACTCAAGCACTCTTTCAACTCATTTGAAAAAATGCGTACAGTATGTACAAGACTTTTAAGCTGGTTATCATTTTTCACATAAAGCTTTATATCGTCCATAAAAAGGAAGTGATTTATCTAGCCATATCCTTTTCCCAAATAAGCTATTTTCTCGTAATATCAAACTAATCGGTATCATGGCCAAATACAAATAGAAATGGAGATAAGCTGTCACCTTGAAATATATCATGTCTGATGTTCACTTTCCAAAGTCTTTATTTTCCTCCAATCAGTTCAGTATTGCACTTTTTCTTACTTTCATTTACAATTTTCTCCATATTTTCTGCCACTCCTAACGTGCTCATTGTTTTTCTTATCCAACCGTGTGGTACCATGTCATTTTCTGACTCTGATTTTAAGCGAGAAAACACTAACCATTGACAAGTAAGGGCTTTGTCAACATCAGCATTATTATCTCTCTTTGGAATTTGTCATTGAGAGGTTTTTGGGGGTTTTTCTTTTTGGCATTTATCAATAAGAATATCTAAGCAGCAGTTTAGCAAGGGTTTTCATATGCTTAACTTTTTCTGTGCTTGTTTCTAGTATGTCTGATTCTGTGACTTACTTTATTTGGAATTCACTTAGATATATCTGTGACTGTTTTGCTATTGAATATGACGTTTTCATGCTTTAAGACAAGTTTTAGCATCCATTCACCAGAATTTTTCAGGTGTTTAGGCCAACAGTGGCAATCTTCATTGTCAATTCAAATTGTAGAGGTCCACGGCCACCTTATTTTCTTGGCTAGTAAAGTCGTTCTACATCTGCTTTAGGGTGGTGCATTCAGTTCATTCTCAACAATTCTCGAATTGCAGGTAGGGCCTAGTTAGAATTTGCTTCGGATCAAGTAGCCCGTCCTAATTAAAAGGTCCCCGAATAAGTTTTGTTTAAGGATAATGAACAAAACACCCATGTTATCAGGAGTGAATTTTTCAAACCCCAAAGAATCCCTCTCAATACATGGACTACTCCCCGATTACTCCTGCTCGTGATCAGAGATGCACACATCGTTAGCAATTAAGGGACATTCTCAACTGGTTATGGTCAAGCAAATGACAAGCAAATCTGTCGTAATGAGCGGAATATTTGTTGTAACCGATCCTTTACACTAAAACAAAACATGTACGTGTTAACGCCTCCAATCAATTAAGATCAGAAGACATAAGAGCTACAGCCTGGCATTGTATCAGGGCGTCTATTATTATTATTATTATTATTATTATTATTATTATTATTATTATTATTATTATTATTCATTGTTTTTTTTTTTGGTTTTTTGTGGGGCGCAAAGCAACTTCTCGAATGTTAGATCTTTTTTCTTGAGGTATATTTTGTTGTTTTACTGTTGTTTAATCAGACGTATCCAATCGTAACTATTCTATATTTTCATATATTTAGAAATATGTATCATTAGAAATATATATCATTAGAAATATGTATCATTGCCTTTGTTTTTTAATGGTAGCGAGTAAGAATTGAGGAAAATTTGACTACTATTTCTAACAGGGCGAACAACCGTGAAAGTTTTTCTCCATTTGTTTGTTTAAGTGCCATATTTATGGACACAGCAACAATGTCACCAATCGAACATTTTGATATGAATACTAAAAATAATTTATCTAAAATATTTAGTCCATTTGACCTTGGTTATTCTTCTTTCAAAACAATAACAAATATTGATTAGTGAGAATATATTTAAATATATATTTCACGTGAAAAATATGCAATACAGAAAGCTGGTAGCATAGACAAAAATTAATCACTCCGCTTCTAAGTCTGATGTCAATAGAAGAGATTTTCTAGTTATATTAATATTGCTAAGCCAGTGTTAACATTATGTGTTAAACATTATAAAGTTAAATTAGAAATAATTCTGCAGCGAAGACGAAACAACGCTAGTTCAGTGGCATAAATTAATTATTTTGTCTAGTGAAAGAGACAACTTTAGTTATATTTCAGTCTTACAAGAGCTCTTCGTCGAAGTACATATATTTTACATAAGATCATATTCGGAATTGCCTTGCATACTTACAGAAATTAAGTTAATATTAGTCGTTGAGATTTCAACAATTTGTTTTCTTTTTCTTGATCACATAAAGTATTTCCATTCATACTTAACTGATTTTCAATGCTGATGATGTTTATGAGTAATTAACCTTCGACTATTCTTTTTCTTTTTTTTCCGTTAACTCGTTCAAGTTCGATAATATGTGGTTGATCTAACTAACGCGAGAGTTCAAATTGCATTGTTTCTGGCTATTTCTTCTCAACTTAAAGGGAATGTAATCTAATACAGTGTCTTATCAATCAGAAATATAAAATCTGGAGTAAAAGACACCTATCAACTCTTATACGTGTCACCTGTTACAAAACACCTAAATCTGTTCGTTATATGTATGCTTATTGTTGCCTTTGAATGGCCAGTGTAGTAAATCGCTTGATTTGCTAGAAATAGCCATAAACTATCTCGCAAATGTCTGCTAACATAGAAATGGACATTTATACTTCGAGGTATACAACTAAAAAATTAAAACGTTAAAGGGATGTTCATTTTTACCTGTTGAATCTAGGGAAAGATGGAATGTCCATGCCTTTTCCAAGGCCCCCAATACAGGTTGGGTGCCTGACTAGTGGAAGTACGAGAGCATCCAGCTCTGTGGAACAAATATCATAATAGTAGCCGTAGAAAAGAGAGAGAAGGCTGCATGCTTGTGAGTCAACAGCTGGAACGTGTCCAGTTATTACTGAACGCCAAAGAGTTAAGTGGCCTTTCTCTAGATGTAATCCATTGCAGCATCCCTGTCCCAGACTTAGGAATAGACCTACATGGTAGCACTCATTTGAGTTGTGTAGAGTAATGGCTGCCATTGAAGTTTAAAGCATTTACTGGCCCCATATTTATGCACTAAATGTGTGCTGGAGTAGAAGTGAGGCTGAGTCAGCGAGGTTGTGTTAGTTATTTTATTGGGACGGTGACGTGTTTAAAATTTACTAAATTGAAATACATTGCGTGTAAAAACGCTGAGAATGTTTCTTCCTTTATATTGAATATATTTGTTGGCACAGTCCGTAGTTCAGCATCTCTGTGATGTAAGAAACTACATCTACTACCTCGCACGTTATATTTATTGGCGTTTAGTTAAAGAATGGATAAGTCACCTACGGTTTTTAAGTCTCCATACATATTTGGATAGGGATGTCACATTGCATGCTGCTATCTCTGAATAAAGTTATAGGCTGAGTGAATCGTTCTTTAAGAGTTTCTCTGTTAGTCCAATTTAAGTTTTTTTGTACTATCGAGGATATTGACTCTGATACTAGTTTCTTTTCGAAGCATTTGTTTTTCATAGAGGCAGTGATCTTCTGAGTATAGAATTTTCGCTTGCATCAGACCTTTGTAAAATATCTCTCTACAATTTCTTTTCGCACATTTGTCTTCAGGCCCAATTTCCAGTTTTACTGAATAATGGTAATGTACTATATTTTAAGGAAAACAGTATAGTAAAGCGAAAGAATTCGAGAAAAGTAGTAGCTTCACTCCGGCAAAAAGTAGTTGTCCTGTTATTTCAGAGGTATGAATAGAAGTGAAAAAAATTGAAGCATTGGAGAAGTTATATCGAAGGATGCAAATTATACGACATGGGAGGGAGTGACTGCATGAATAAAGTTTGTAACAAACCAGGTCAGTCGAATGGGAGAGAAGGATAGCTTGGGTAAGTGTTCGAAAGAGCACTGACAGTAATGTGGTTGTTCGGTAAGAATACACACACACACACACACACGTGTGTGTGTGTGTGTGTGTGTGTGTGTGTGTGTGTGTGTGTGTGTGTGTGTGTGTGTGTGTGTGTGTCAATATGTGACCGCCTGTGTACCGTTGGCGATTTTCTTTCTCCGTCTTCCCTTCTTTGGAGTTTTTCTATATTTCTGATGAAGAGACCCGCTTGAAACGTGAAGTCCTCTTTCTTTTCTTTCCTTTCCTGGGCGTCCAATAACACAGTACTTGTTCCACGTCCTCGCATTGTTGTTTTTTCTTGCTTGTTCTTGTTTGGATTAACTATATATATATGTATATATATATATATATATATATATATATATATATATATATATATATATATAATGACATTAATGAAGATCAGGAGAGCGAAGATTTTGCACATCCAATTTTATTACACAGTTATTTACATCCTTCTTCTCTTAGACCTACGCACGTTCCAACTGCAAACCGCTGCACACTGCTAAGTGTACAATTGGTGTTACTTAACGGTGTAATGAAAGTAATATGTAGGTGTAGTAAATTTTCAATAACTTGAGTTTCACCAACATTCGCTGTGGCTAGCCACCATTGCGAACGAATAAGACATAACTCGGTAACCGCCATGATTACATATTACTCGAAACCATTTTCGGATGTATACATACGTATATATATTCTTATTCTTGTATATATATATATACATATATATATTAAACGAATAACGGAAGATGAAATACACGAGAATTTTTATTATTAATCACAATTGTTTCGAAACATCTAGCATCGATCCCTCACGGGTGGGACACTTAACAACTGGTTCAGGAGCATCCGGCGGTGCAGGTGTATCTCATCGGGTGATAAACAGATACAACTCGTTAAAATAACAGTTCCGCAATGTATCTTCTCATTTACTAGAAAGAAAAGCAGCGAAACAAAGAAAGTATCTTCGTTTGTATAGAAGATCAAAAATAAAATCACAGAAGCAAAAAGAAACGAACACGCAATACAGCGAGAAAAGTATTAAAAATAACCGTTAACAGATATGAATGTGTAAACGCCCTCGCACAACTACATGGTGCGTGCACATTCCCTCATATAATATAAATCAACTCACAGCGCTTTGGTCGGGCCGAGGTTATAGCAGAAGACAACTGCTCGAAGTACCACGCAGTCAGACTGAAAGTGGAACCTTATGGTTGGGAAGCAAACTTTTTAACCATACAGCCACGTCTGGGCGCGCGCGGGCGTGTGTATCGGTTTTTCTTTTTCGATTGTCTGACAATATGTTTACTGCATGCTGGACCGATAAGCTACATCTATTGGTTGCATCTATAGTGTGAAGTCTTGTTTCAGTGAATACTGGAATAAAGGAGTACCAAGTTGAGGCTATGTTTTTCCTATCACTGCCGTACTCTTTATATTACGTCATGGCCCCACCCCCTCGAATAAGGAC
>NC_142941.1:24133009-24140509 GCF_046866305.1 Octopus bimaculoides | reverse complement strand
ATATACTCCAGATAATATTACCATCCGGTGAAGCGAACACGGAATTACCCATCGGAGAAGTACACAGCATGAGTGACAACACGTGGTAGTTACAGACATTAAATACTAATCGATGCAGTTAGCCGAACCCGGAACATAACTGAGAGCTACCACGGTATCAGCCCAGATAATATATCCCTCTAAACTCATATATATACATATATATATATATATATATATATATATATATATATATATATATAATATATATATATATATATATATATATATACATATACACACACACACACACACACACACACACACACATAAAGTGAGAGAAAGAGAGAGAGAGAGAGAGAGATAAAAGGCGAATGGATATTTTGATACATAATTATAACGAGGTGTCATTAAAGGTATAATATAGATTCAGCTATCTGGATAGGATTAACTGAGAAACATCTAAGTTTTATTTAGTAAAATCTGGCCTTTATTGCTTGAAATAATACCATATACATCCCACGTGTAATATATTTGTATTGATATCAGAAATGCTATTCTTGATTTTACCTGTTATGATTGTAAATGTTATTACTGTAACTAAAAACATTAGTTGTCCAATAATCCGGTCAACCCCAAAGATTAATAATTGTCGAAAATACTCTCAAACTGTTAAGTAGCTGTCACATAACATTTAATCGCTTTCATAACTACATCAGAACTAGAAATGTATATCCTAACTACAAAAATAGCTGAGAATATTTTAAATATTATTCGTAGCAGACGTTCTCTCGACATCGTCCAGGCGCATCTGACACGGGCTCAGAAATTACAGCCAGAGTTATTATCTATAATCCTAAAAATTAAAAGTCAATTCGAATTCAATGTTTTCTTGAAATAGTAAATTTCTATAGAGATTAGGATTTGAATTCCAATCTATGAAAAGTTTCCGTTCTACAATATTCTTAAGGGAACGGAAAATTATCCAACAACTCGGGTAATACAAACAAGCCCAGTAGGTGTAAAAGGCTAACTGGCATCTCTTGTCAAGAGTACAGGCGAGAGTCAGATCGCTGATGTTTGCTGTGCACTACACTGTCGTTATTTGATTGCTGTTATTCTGTGCGTCTATGTGGAAAGATCAGTTGTGTTTGCAGGGTTGCTTTAATTTTACCCTTAACTTAGAAATGGAGAAAGACATAGTGATAGATATATATAAAAAAAAAAATAATAATAAGACGTTCGGGGCTAGCGGGAAAACGTGAAATTCTTCGAACAGGCATGTGTCTTATGCGAAATCTGTGATGAGCCCGAGTGACGCTGAGAGCGGGAGTCACCTCTGATACATACATCTATATCTGTGTGTGTGTGTGTGTGTGTGTGTGTGTGTGTGTGTGTGTGTGTGTGTGTGTGTGTGTGTGTGTGTGTGTGTGTGTTGTGTGTGTGTGTGTGAATAGATGAAATTTACAGAAAAACAAAGGACGAAGACAGGTGTACAAACAACAAGAAGGTGTATTAGTTTGACGCTCGGGAAGGTGCGAAAGTCTTTTACGTTTCGAGCTTACGCTCTTCAACTGAAAGGAACACGACGTAATAAACAGAGAGAATAAAAAGAACTAATCGATTTAGCGGTCAATCATGGCGAATGGTTGAACAAAGGTAGTTAGACAGGAGAGGTAAGAAGAAGGGGAGATAATAAAGTACTGATACACATATATATATATATGTATATATAAATGGAGCTCTATATATGCATGTATTTACGTGTGAATTGCATGTGTGTATTTATGTGTATTCATTCACCAACCAATTTTAATATATTCGTTTATTTTTCATTTATTCTTTCACATATTTTCTCATTGACCTTTACTTTACATTCATTTCATTTTATTCTAAATATTACTCGTGTGTGCGTGTGTGTACGTGTATTATATACATATGTATGTATCATATATACATATATCTTTGTATGTGTATGTGTATATATATGTGTGTGTGTGTATGTATGTATATTTATATATATATATATATATATATATATATAGAGAGAGAGAGAGAGAGAGAGAGAGAGAGAGAGAGAGAGAGAGAGAGACAGACAGACAGACAGACAGACAGACACACACACAGACAGACACACACACAGACAGACAGATAGACAGACAGACACACAGCTAGATAGATAGATAATTTTTGTGTAGAAGATTACTTGGAGGACACTTGGCGTGCCGTAAAACCTGCCTAGACTGCGTTTCCAATATATGAAATTATTACTAGCTCATAACTGTGTATGTATGTATGTATGTATGTATGTATGTATGTATGTATGTATGTATGTATGTATGTATATGTACGTACATGTATTAATAACGACCATTTTTAAGGATGTCCAAGGGATTATATATTTGAAAAGAAAATAAATGATATAAAAATGAGTTACACGCAATCTGTAGAAAGTACATTTTCAGAAAATATATTTTCAGTCGCATAGTTATTACTAACTGTTGCACAGAGTAGAGGGAGAGAGAGAGAGAGAGTGAGAGAGAGAGAGAGAGAGAGAGAGAGAGAGAGAGAGAGAGAGAGGGAGAGAGAGAGAGAGAGAGAGAGAGGGAGAGAGAGAGAGAGAGAGAGGGAGAGAGAGAGAGAGAGAGAGATTTTACGATTCAGAAGCGTCAGTGTAATAGGTGTACTCAGTCCCTAAGTTGTTTGTTAAAGTATTCTTTAAGTAGTGTTGTGCAATTTATGAGGTACAGTTTTTTTTAACTGTACGATACTTGTAAAAACTGCTCATATTTGAATATACTGGGATAAATTTAAATCATTCTCTATTCTAAAAAAAGATCAGGACATTGCATTAAGTAAAAATGATTAATATATAATTACTATACAATATCACATTTAAAACTTCTATAATAACTCAGACAATATAATGAACTAATAGTATTAAAGTAAACTACTGAATTTGAAATATAGTGCTGATACTTGACTGTGTCTTTGGAGAGACCAAGTTACTTTACACACTGGCTAAGTAGATCAGAAAAAACTTTTCTTCTGGGAACGATGACCGAGTTGGATTACTTCCTAACAATTGAAGTTAATGGATTCTCTATAAGATCAATACACAAGCACATTATATGGATTTGCTAAGACATCGCGAACGTTATTATTTCAATAGCCAATTGTAAAGTACTATAGTCAACAAGGAAGCTCGTTTTACAGACCACAATATAACGCAATACGCATAGAACTAAACTAGTCCACCCTGATTTGCATAATATGCGATCGTTAAAATATCAATCCCCTAATATCTGCATTACACGGCATTTAGAAATTATCTATGTTGTCAACGAATGTAGTGTTATACAAATTAGGACAGACCATTTTAATTCATAGATTTACTTATTCGGTGGCCATTTGACCAGACATACACGCACGCACACGCACGCACACACACACACATACACACACACAGACACATACACACACAGACACATACACACACACAGACACACACATACATATATATATATATACGACGGGCTTCTTTCATTTTCCGTCTACCAAATCCACTCACAAGGCTTTGGTCAGCCCGAGGCTATAGTAGAAGACACTTGCCCAAGGTGCCACACATTTGGACTGAACCCGGAATCATGTGGTTGGTAAGCAAGCTACTTACCATACAATCACTCCTGCACCTGTTGATGTTTTGCAAACAACTTGTACATGCAAGTGCTACCAGTCGAGAACTCTGTATACCGGAAGGCAGCAAGTGTATGGGGTTATCAGGAGAGAATGCGCGCCGTTTAGGGGCCTACCTCTCGACGGCATCAATGCGCACCGGCTTCCTCATTGATATGAGGCTCCGCTTGATAGATCAACAGGTTATTAAACATAGCTCAGTATTCTTCTAGCCATCGCTCATCGTCTCTTTTTAACAAAATCCAGTGACTAGCCTTCTCCACTGTAGTTTGGATATCACTCATGGTGATATTTACCTTACGATGAACTATCGTCTCATACTGTGTCCAACAAACCCTCTACATCCAACTTCGAGTCGAAAATGCTCCGCATTCCAGCCTGCGTCTTCACGTTCCTCGAAGAGGTTTACATAACGGTCAATCTTTCGACCCGACTGGTGTCCATGTTATCTTCATGAGGAATTGTTAACTCGACTAGATTCACAACTTTCTTTCCTTCACACAACATTAAAATGTCCGATTTTTTCGTAACTGGGATGGGAAAGAGTCCTTGACACCCTGGTAAATCTGCAGTCACCTCCCAATAGCCATTCCACTTTTCATCGCTCACAGGAAGTTTGTTGTTCTTCTTGAAACGAATCCGCTGTCCTGAGCGCACGAAGGTAATGAAATCTCTAGTTGATACTTTCAATGGTTTTTCACTGTTGTTGAGATCAATTTGGTTCTTTATAGTATTGAAGATAACCTTAAGGACCAGGTTGTGTCTCCATGTATGCCTATTCAATGCTAAGAAACAGTTGGAAAGAATGTTTCAGTGTTCCGACCTTTCCGCATTTGCATATATCATTCTCTGAGACGTTCCATCTCACTAGATTTGTAAGTGATGGCAAAACATTATAGGGTAAACGAATCAGAAAACTAAGCTGAGATGTGGTCCACCTCCATATCTCATCCTAACTTATTTTCCTCTCAACAACATGTTCCTCCCCTCTCGTCATCTGTCATTGTTGAATACATTGGATCAAATGAAGCTCTCTTCTTTCTGCTTCCCACGTTTTGACTCTGTTGCTAACAACAGATCTGCGTTCGCTCCGCATCATACTTGCAAACGGTCTGAACTGATCTGCACCAAAACGAAGTCCCTTGCGATGATTTTGCGTTGCACTCACCATATCTCGGTGTGTAAGAGAAGACAAGATGTCAGCAGTCTCTGCTTCTGCTTTCCACTTCCTGGTGGTTTACGCCTGATTTCTATGTCCTTCGATTTTCTCAGCATCATAACCGTTCGTACCTGCCTCAGTTTTATTGTTATTTCGACTATTGACGCCAGTAGTAACTGCAACGAACCTTTTTTACGATAAAGAGCTGAACTGTTCAATATCCGAAGTAGGTTTAGCCTCTTTCTAATGAACACATTACATTTTTGTTCAATGATCTGAACTCGTGACAATGCTACCTCGTATATTAAAGGTGGTCACGAAAGTTGCGGATACTAGCCGAACTGCAAGCCCCAAATTTTATATTTCCCTGGTAACTTTGAGTTATCAATCGCTGATAATCCAACCTCGGCTTGTTTCATAATTTCCATCCCGCGACTCCTATCTGACAATGTTCGTTCCAGTATATACTCGCCCAAGCTCTTGACGAGTTATTCTTTGACTGTTGGAATGCTTTCTTCAGCTATTCGAAATTTAAATTCTTTCTGCACTCCCTTAACAAATGTCAGACTACGCGACTTTTTTTACTCTAAACCGCATCATTGACCACCTCACAAGCTCGTCTAGTCTCAAGAGAGCACTCTGCATTATTTGCTTATCTGTAGATAGAAGTGTCACGTCCTCCATGAAGGCCTTCTTAGGCGATTGTACATGGGTGGTTTGTTTCGAAAAATCCACGGCTTTCAAAATCATCTCTATGACTAACATAAACTACTTGACAGATATTGTACAGCCAGCAGCAATTCCAATCTCCAATCGGTGCCAATCTGTTGTAAAATCTCCAGCTGTAAACCTCATCTCGAAACTGTCTTAATACATCCTCATTATTTTGTCTACTTTATCTGTGATTCCGGCCTTTTGAAAAGATTCATCAACATATCCATTACTTTGTAAGTATGTCACTGTTCTCATCGAAAGAATTCCCATAAAGATCTTGCCTCCCACATTCAATAAGAATCTCGGCCTAAACTGTTTTATACTCTCTGCATTGCCTCCTTCGGCAGGTATATGCCTCTGCCTTACACCAATCCTCTACTAGAGTCTCTTCGCGCCACAGTTGTCGGAGTAGGACAAAGAGCTTCTTTCGCAGACGATTGCAATATTTGTAAACTTTATACGAAACCCCATCACTTTCTGGGGCACTGTTTGCTCTATATTTTCTTACGAGATCATTCACCTCTTTCTCTCTGATGTCCCCATTTTGAAATTCGATATCAGGTTCTAATAGATGCTTTGGCCCATGTAGATGTGGCAGTGGCTGGGTACGGTGCGGATCGCTGTAGGTTTCTTTGATATGAGCGTCCAATTCTTCTTTCGTGCACGATAAAGTACCACTCTTCGGTTCAGTGAAAAGATTATAATGCTAAATTTTTGTAATGCAAATATGTAAAAGAAAACAAGGTTTATTTGGTAGCCGAAAGATTACTGAATCTTTTTGTTATCCCATACGTCAAAATCGGCTACTCAGTTTTCGAATGTATAAGGATCATGCGCGCGCGCACACACGCAGACACATACACACTCAAACTCCCTTTTATACACATAGATTTACATATATACATATAGATTAAAAAAGAACATTGTTTTTCTTAATTTTGAAAAATAAAAGAAGTATAAAAAACCGCATTATTTATGGGATGACCCAATACACACACACATACACACACACACAAACACAAACGCACATATATTATATATATATATATATATATATATACGATGGACGTCTTTCAGTTTCGTCTACCAAATCTACTCACAAGACGTTGGTAGAAGACACTCTCCCAAGGTGCCACGCATCGGTATTGAACCCGGAACTACGTGGATGAAAAGCTCATTTTCAACAATAGACCCATCAACCATGTCCTTCTTGTGTCCAGGGGCAGCTTGTAAGACTATCCAGTTCCCTCTATGTTGTGTCGCATGCGGCAGACTGTCTCTTCTTCTAATCGATTCTTTGATAATCTAACGCCATAAACATCTTTGACGGCCTTTTGCTCTCTTACCCTCAGCACTTCCTATTAGGATGATGTTGGGAGAAAGTGAATTGTGGTACATTGTATATCCAAAATGCAATAGTTTTCCGGGCTTGATTCTCGAAATAGGTGTCTGTGGACTAGGTGTCTAGTGTTGCACCAATAGTTATCTTGTCTTTCCTGCTTATTCCGTCCAATTTGTGGAAGTTACACACCTCAAAACCTCCATTTTTTCCTCCAATGTAGCGCACATTCTCCCAGTTTCCTCACCGTAAAGGACAGTTGGCCTAATATAACAGTTTACTAGCCTCCATTCTAGGTGCAGTGTTGTCTTTTGAGCTGAAGATCATTTTCATTTTTTTAAACGTAGTTTTAGCTTTATTTACTTTCTGAGTAACTGCTACACAGCGACATTCCTAGTTTATTCTTTGTCCTAGATACATGAAGTTTTTCATTTGCTCAATCCTTTGTCCATCTACCTTTATATAAGCTTCCTTTTGTTCTGTCTTGCTAATAACCATTGTCTTTGTCTTTTACATCAACAATTTCTGGCAATTTCTTATTACTGTCAGCCGAGAATACTGTATCATTAGCATATCTTACATTGTTTATGTTCATTCCATTGACTGTGAATTC
>NC_142941.1:24098009-24130509 GCF_046866305.1 Octopus bimaculoides | reverse complement strand
ATCTGGTCTATTTGCCTTAATTTCTCTATCTGTGTGTATTGGCATATCCCAGAGTATGGTTGCTTTCTCGTTTTCTGTGACCTTTTCTGGCGTGTGTTTATACCATCTTTTTTCTGTTGCTATTCCATAATGTTGGCATAGCTTCCAGTGTATATAGGTCCCCGCTCTGTCGTGTCTGTGAATATATTCCTTCTTAGCCAGGACTGGGCAGCCAGAGATAATATGATTTATTGTTTCTTGTCGATCTCCACATATTCTACAGTTACTTGTTATATTTCTTTTCATTATGTGTTTTTGGTAATTTCTGGTGGGGAGGCTTTGGTCTTGTGCAGCAATTAAAAATCCTTCAGTCTCTGCTTTGAGTCCTGAGCTTCTCAGCCATTGCTGGGATTTTTCTCTGTCTATTTCTTTCGCATTTAGTTTAGCCCAGTATTTACCATGTAGGGGCTTTTCTTGCCATCGTTTTATCATGGTCCGTTGCTGTTCTAGTTTTAGTTTGGATTTCATTTGTTTTATAGCTTTTGTTGTTTCTTCTTCTTCTTCTTCTTCGTATTTGTTAGGTAGATTGATTTCTTGTTTGTATTTGTCAGCTTCCTTAAATACTGAAAACAGTTTTTTGTTTTGCTCGTGTTTTGTGGCTATTTGTATTAGTTTCCCTTGCTTCTGGAGTAGGTATTTTTGCAGTCCTATGGTGGTTATTTTATAATAGTTTTCTAGCTGTATAAGACCCCTGCCACCTTCTGTGCGTTGTATATATAGCCTTTCTATGTCAGATTTTGGGTGGTGCATCCTATATCCTGTCATTATTTTTCTTGTTTTCCTGTCTATTTTACATAGTTCGTTTAGTGTCCAGTTAAGGATGTTGTAGCTGTAGCTTATAACTGGGACAGCTAAAGTGTTGATACCCATTATCTTGTTTTTAGCATTGAGCTCTGTTTTTAGTATTGATCTAACTCGTCTATAGTACTCTTTCTTTATTTTTTCTTTCATTTGTGTATGTTGTATCCTATCTAGTTCATTGACTCCTAAATACTTATATGGTTGGCTTTCGTCTAGTTCTCTTATTTCATTGGCTTTATCTAGTGTTATATTGCTACTTTTAACTAATTTTCCTCTTTTCAGGGTTGCTTTGGCACATTTTTCTAATCCAAATTTCTATTATTATTATTATTATTATTATTATTATTATTATTATTATTATTATTATTATTATGTTGTTTTTTTTTCTTCTTTCTTCAAATTTTCTTCCATTTCTCGCCGAGTGTTTTCCGTACACCTAGGGCAGAGAAACTCGTTGTATGCATCCCCAGTTTACACACGCAAATTCACAGGTAAAATATGTATTTAAAAAAAAAAATCATGAATGGATGTTGTTTTCACACCGATAATGCTTTTCTCAGTACATAAGTCGTTCCAGATAACACTGTTTTCTGCACTTCCTGTAGGGATGGTAAGCCTGGTATCATTTTCAAATAGGTTTCAGTATCATTTTTTTTATCATTCCTAGAGATCCTACAATCACTGGTACGGTAGTCTCTTTGAGGTGCCACATTTTTTCAATTTCTATTAGCAAGTCTTTATATTTACTGGTCTTGTCAAATTCTTTCACCGCTATATTATGATCAGAGGGAATACTCATGTAAATTAATAAACACGTCTTCTTTGTCAGGTCTTTTATAATAATATCCGGTTTATTAGCTTTTATAGCCTTGTCGGTATGTACGGGGAAGTTCCAGAGAATCGATGCATTTTCTCCCTCAGTCACAGCTTCAGGATGTTGTTTATACCATTTGTCAGCGGTTTTGATTTTATAATGCTGACATATTGTCCAGTGCAAATACTGGCCAACTCTGTCATATCTTGCTTTATATTCTACAGGTGCTAAGACACTACACCCTGAGATTAAGGGGTCTATAGTTTCAATCGCATCGTTGCAGAATCGGCATTTTGGGTCTATTATTATCATTATTATTATTATTATTATTATTATTATTATTATTATTATTATTATTATTATTATTATTATTATTATTATTATTATTCAGTAGTTTTATTTTTATAGCGTACTTTCACTGCACTACCGAGCGCAGCTCTGTGTGTCTTAGGTATGTGCTGAGGTTTGCTGTGATGCTCTTATGGTTACTGTATTGAAAGTGTTTTGCCTAAGATGTGTGCAGTGCCAAGTAATGCAATTTTCTGTATGTTATATATATTTTTAAGTCCTGGTGTTTTTCTTATGTATTTGTCTGAATATTTTTTTATCATACCTAAGGCGCCTACTATGATAGGAATTGTTTCTGTTTTTAGATTCCACATTCGAGTTATCTCTATTTCCAGGTCTTTGTATTTTGAAAGTTTTTCCATTTCTTTTAGAGAAACGTTGTCATCTGCTGGTATTGATACATCAATTAGAAAGCATTTTTTTTCTTCATGATCTTTGACAAATATCTGGTCTATTTGCCTTAATTTCTCTATCTGTGTGTATTGGCATATCCCAGAGTATGGTTGCTTTCTCGTTTTCTGTGACCTTTTCTGGCGTGTGTTTATACCATCTTTTTTCTGTTGTTATTCCATAGTGTTGGCATAGCTTCCAGTGTATATAGGTCCCATCTACAGTTACTTGTTATGTTTCTTTTCATTATATGTTTTTGGTAATTTCTGGTGGGGGAGACTTTGGTCTTGTGCAGCAATTAAAAATCCTTCAGTCTCTGCCTTGAGTCCTGAACTTCTCAACCATTGCTGGGAGTTTTCTCTGTCTATTTCTTTTGCATTTAGTTTAGCCCAGTATTTGCCATGAAGGGGCTTTTCTTGCCATCGTTTTATCATGGTCCATTGCTGTTCTAGTTTTAGTTTGGATTTCATTTGTTTTATAGCTTTTGTTGTTTCTTCTTCTTCTTCTTATTATTATTATTATTATTATTATTTTTTTTTTTCTTCTTCGTATTTATTAGGTAGTATGATTTCTTGTTTGTATTTGTCAGCTTCCTTAAATACTGAAAATAGTTTTTTGTTTTGCTCGTGTTTTGTGACTATTTGTATTAGTTTTCTTTGCTTCTGAAGTAGGTATTTTTGCAGTCCTATGGTGGTTATTTTATAATAGTTTTCCAGCTGTATAAGACCCCTACCACCTTCTGTACGTTGTATATATAGCCTTTCTATGTCAGATTTTGCGTGGTGCATCCTAGATCCTGTCATTATTTTTCTTGTTTTCCTGTCTATTTTAGATAGTTCGTTTAGTATCCAGTTAAGGACATTGTAGCTGTAACTTATAACTGGGACAGTTAAAGTGTTAATATCTATTATCTTGTTTTTAGCATTGAGCTCTGTTTTTAGTATTGATCTAACTCGTCTATAGTACTCTTTCTTTATTTTTTCTTTCATTTGTGTGTGTTTTATCCTATCTAGTTCATTGATTCCTAAATATTTGTATGGCTGGCTTTCGTCTAATTCTCTTATATCATTGGCTTTATCTAGTGTAATGTTGCTACTCTTAACTAGTTTTCCTCTTTTCAGTGTTACTTTGGCACATTTTTCTAATCCGAATTTCATATCTATTTCCTTGGTAAATACATGTACTCATTTTTCTAATCCGAATTTCATATCTATTTCCTGTGTAAATCCATGTACTATTATTATCATTATCATCATCATCATCATCATCATCATTATTATTATTATTATTATTATTATTATTGAGTGAAAAAGGTGTGCAAGCCATTTAAGTGACACTAAGTGACACAACCATATGTGCGCGACATGGTGATTTCATAGCAAGATAAACAGCGCATGACCTTGCAGGTGGGACCCAGTTGGAATTTTCTTCAGGTCGAGTAGCCCATCCCGCTCAAATGGTCCTTGAATAAGGATTGTATAAGGATGTTTAAACGAAACACCCATGTTTCTAGAGGTGAATTGTTCAAATTCCTAAGACTTCTTCCAACACTTGGCTATGATACTTCCCCACTACTTCTGCTCATGATCAGAGATGTAAATATCGTCAGCCACTAAAGGTCATGCTCAACTGGTTAAGGTCAAGCAACGGACAAGCAAATCTGTGGTATTGAGCAGAATATTTGAGGTAGTCCATTTTTTATACCAAGACAAAACAATGTACATGATAACACTTCCAATCATTTAAGGTCAGAAGTCATGAAAGCCAGTGCCTGATACTGCATCAGGGCAATCATTATTATTATTATTATTATTGAAAAGCGGTCAAATAAAAGTGTTCCAACAAATTTGCTCTGTAGATTATTGAAGTTTGTGTTAGAAAGTAACACAATGCAGTTTAGACAAAGATTCTACCACCAGACGAAGGGTTGCGCCATGGGTACCCCCATGGCAGTTAATTTCGCTAATGTCTTTATGACAAATTTTGAGACAAAGTTACTGAAGACATTCAAATCCCTTCATGGTCATGAACCAATACTCTGGTTACGGTTCATTGACGACGTATTTTTTGTCTGCGAAGGATCACAGGATAGTTTAATGGACTTCTTGCATTTCTGTGATTGTCTTGCTAGAAACTATGGCTTTAAGTCCAACATAAAATTTACGTCTAGTTTTTCAAAAACTAGCGTTGAATTTTTGGACACAAAAGTCAAGTTTTCTGGAGGCAGAATAGTGACAGAGTTATTTTGCAAGTCAACGTCATCCCACATATATCTCCACCGCCGCTCCGATCATCCACATCATCTTATTCGGTCAAATCCGAAATCCCAATTTTTGAGGATAAAACGGATTTGCACTGACACAGGGGATTACTGGAAACATGCAAATGCTTTTGTATGTCATTATGTCAAACGAGGTTACAGTGAATCACGTTTAAAGGAAATAGCAAGTGAAATAGCTAAGATTAACAAAGATAGTCAAACCTACACGCCTAATCTTAGTAAACAAAATACAACAGATTACAGAATTCCTTTAGTGATTAACTGGCACCGACGTTTCGCTGGCATTTCAAAAGTGTTGCATGAAAGTTACCAACATGTGGGGAAAAAATATCCCAGTTTCAAACAGATATTTCCTCAGCCGCCCATTGTAGCCTTTCAACGGAATAAGAACATGAAAGAATTATTGACCTCTATATCTGACTCCAAGAAAACGAACATTGGAGTATCTACACGCTGTACCTTAAAGAACAGCCGCAAGAGAGGTAAGCCTTGTTCATTGTGCAACAACATGAGTGAAGTGAATACCATCAAAAATCATAATAGAAATGTTATGATTTATTCAGAAGGGGGAACCTGCAAAGATTCCCATTTAGTGTACGGTGCAGAATGCACGAAACATAACTTGATTTATGTTGGTTGTACAACGGAACAATTAAACAAAAGGTTTAATGGGCACAGATTCGACGTCAGGCACAAGAACAGTAGTTCAACAGAACTTGCTGAACATTTCGTTTCAAGCGGCTGCAATTTTGAAGAAGATTTGAAAGTGCACATTCTCAAAAAATATCCTGAATGTACCCCACTTTCACTTCTCAGAATGTATGAGGAGAAATATTTGCGGGTTATTGACATCACGCCCTGGAGGAATGAATAAGATGACAGGAGAATATCATCAAATTTATACAAAACTGTTTGATTGAATATTCTTCTTTCTCTCTTTTTCTTTTCTTTTTCTGTCGTCTTCCTTTTTCTTTCTTTCTTTCTTTCTGCTTATTAAAAAACTGACAAAAACTGATGATGTCATTCTATCAACGTATGGACGCTGGTTACTCACGTTCATAGTTTACGTTTGGTTTCTGAAATTTTGAATTTTCAATCACCTTTTGGTTTGAACTTGAGAAAGACAGACGTTCTGTCGAAATATTGTTCAAAAAATAAAACGTCTAAAATCGCACTCTTCGTCTTGACTATTTATCTTCGTGAAGAGTTACGTCAATCCTTTTTTTAGAATATTATTATTATTATTATTATTATTATTATTATTATTATTATTATTATTATTATCGTTGTTGTTGTTGTTGTTATTATTATTATTTTATGTTTGACTTTTGCATTACATTTGTACAAGTTGGCTCCAAGTCTCACCCAGAGACCTCAAGAGACAACAAGTTAGAAGTTCGTGTTGGTGTTATGCCTAGGATGCCATGTTCTTGAGAATGTTTAAGAAACCATAAGAAAATTGTGTTTGTTTTAAAACTTGAGGTTACATAGAAAGTATTTTGCGTAGGGTATGGGGAGTTCCCATGAGCACTATCTTTTGAATTTCTGCCATTTTGGGGTTTCCTGGTATCTGAACTAGGTAGCAATCAGCCCCTTTTGATATCATTCTCAGGGAACCTATAACAACAGGTATTGTTTTAGTCTTCAGGTTCCACATTTTGCTAATTTCTATTTCAAGATATTTATACTTGCTCAGTTTTTGGTAGGTCTTGACAGATACGTTTATATCGATTGGGACAGTCATATCAATGAGGAGCCATGATTTTTGTCTGAAGTCTTTCAATATGATGTCTGGCCTATTTGCATCTATCATTCTGTCAGTTTGAAGGGTAAAGTTCCAGAGGAGTGCAATGTGATCATTTTCAAGTACTGGGGGTGGTTTGTGTTCCCACCAGTTTTTTTCATGGGGCAAGTCCAGGCTTTTGCAAGTTACCCAGTAAATATATTGTGCAGCTCTATCATGCCTGTTGAGATAATCTGTTGGCGCAAGAAGACTGCACTTGGGGACAACATGATCAATGGTTTCATTTTGTTGTTGGCATACACGACATGTTGGGAAGCTGCTGTTCTTTAATATGTTGGCCTGGTAGTTCCTTGTAGGTAGGCATTGATCTTGGGCTGCTATGATAAACCCTTCTGTTAATGGTTACCAATTTTTGGTACTACTACCACCTTTTTCAGCGACCACAACAGCTTTACCTCCCACGATAACCTGTTATATTTATCGACTTTTCTTTCTTCCTTATTGCATACCTTGTTGTCAGCTGGGCATGTTATATCTATGATCCAGAATCGTTTACTTTCTTTCTCAATTAGCACCATGTCTGGCTTCCTATTCTCTATCTCATGGACGCACTGAATCATAAAATCCCAAAGGATCTTTGTATAATCATTTTCGATGATGCCTTCGGGTTTATGTTCGTACCACGTTTTTGCTTTGTCAAGTCCATACTTGCATACTTGTTGGAAAGTGTCCAATGGACAATCCTTACAATATTATCTTCTTTCTGGGCTAGTGGCAGACATTGTCTGGTAATATGCCATACGGTTTCACCATTTTGTCCACAAATTCTGCACTTATTACTTTCTCATGTGTTCTCTATTCTGTATTTGATGTAACTCGTTCTTAATGCCTGCTCTTGGGCATCACAGATTAGGGCCTCCGTGTCCGGTTTTAAATCACTTTTAGTCATCCATAGCCATTTTTTTCTCTGTCTGTCTTATCTTCAACCTTCCTATGAAATTGTCTATGCATTCTTTCTTTATCCACCTATTTTCAGTTTCATTCATTCTCAAGTCCTTGTACAGTGCTTTATCTTTGCAATCTTCTGTGTGTGTATGTGTGTGGACTTTGGGAAAGTGATTTAAAAAAAAAAGATACGCCAACCACGACATGAAGATGAGAACAAAAGCACTAAGCTAGCTAAACACATCTAGGTCCTGAAGCTCAAAAATATTCGGCACATCATCAACTATAGTATCATAGGACAACTTATGCCATACATTTATGGGTCAAGTTCGTGCGGGCGTTATATAAGCTGAATGAAGACATATCTAAGAACTCCACCTGTTTACGAAACTCGAGATCAGAGATATTCACGAGATGTTAGCATCTTGGTGAGTTTCTGCTTTTGAACTGGAGAACACCACCCTCTCACGGAACGCATTCTTACAAACTTTAGTCTTTCCCCATCGGAGTAACAACACCATCCATTATAAAACCATTACCATTAATCACTTTCTGATGAGATAAATGAGCACAAATCTTATCTCTATTTATCTCCAAGCTTTTCTCATGTTTTGCTTGTTATTTCTCAAATTTTCTCAGAAAGTAGCATGGTCATTCTGAACCTGAACTGTTACATGATGGTACATAGTACACTGTACTAATCCGTTGACTTAAACACACACGCACACACACAAACACACACACACACACACACACACACATACAAATACAAACACACACATATAAGGGGAAAGAGAGAGAGAGATACAAACTTACAATCGCATATATATATATATATATATATATATATATATATGTACTTACACGCATGTATGTGTATTTCTCTGTAGATAGATAGATAGATAGATACATACATACATACATACATACATACTTACATAGACAAACAGACAGACAGACAGAGAAAGAGGGAGAGAGGGAGGGGGAGAGATTAAATTAACAAATGAAAAAGCAAAATATTTACCACCACTCGAAAAAAACATTTAATTTAGATAGAAAATATAGACATATAGAGACTCTTAACGCTGTTTCTAGAATAGCCAAACATGTGGATCATGATATTGAATTAGGATTCCATAATCTGAGTATACCGCCATCAGAGAGGGAGAGTTAGATAAATGTCAAAATGAAGAAATATCTGCAATCGAGAATGTTATTAATACATTCCAGTTTGTCAAAATTGAAGAAAGGATCAGAGTAAAATAAATATGCATTGCGCATATGTTCATGGAACTGCGTAATGCATATCTATTTTACTCTAATCCTTCTTTCATTTTTGACAAACTGAAATGTACTAATATTCTCGATTGCGGATTATTCTTCGTTTTGACATTTATCTGACTTCTCTCTCTCCTTACTCAATATCTTGATCCACATGCTTGGCTATTTTAGAAACAGATGTAAAAATACTTTTATATTTTCAATCTAAATTAAATGCCTTGTTTTCAGGTGATTTCAAATGTTTTGCGTTCTCATTTATTATTTTAATCTATATCCATCTGCTCATGGAGAACCACCTCTAGCCACCTTCAATAGACAGTGTCAACACCACATTTTTCATATATATATGTGGTAAGTAGCTTGCTTACCAGCCACATGGTTCCGGCTTCAGTCCCACTGCGTGACATCTTGGGCAAGTGTCTTATACTATAGTCTCGGGCCGACCAAAGTGGTCGGAGACTGATATATATGTATGTATGTATGTGTGTATGTGTGTGTGTGTGTGTGTGTGCTTGTGTGTGCGTGCGTGCGTGCGTGCATGCGTGCGTGTATCTTTCAGGTTGCAGAGAGCAACTAATTCCTTCCGGTCTCTTCAGTCTCGTGTCTGGTCCCAGCATGGCATCGCAAGGCAAACAAAAGTTGCTGTGTACCGTGCATGTGTACTGCCATCGCTCCTCTACTCATGTGAAACATGGACTCTATACAAAAGGCAGGTAAGGGTCCTTGAACGCTTTCATCAGAGCTGTCTCAGGCACATTCTCAATGTTGGCTGGACCTCAAAAATTCCAGACACACAGGTCTTGAGGACAGCTAATATCTTGAGTATTGAGGCAATGGTGCACAAGCAACGGTTACGTTGGATTGGACATTTTAATAGACTGAAGGATAGCAGGATTCCTAAGCAGATGCTATTTGGAGAACTTGTGAATGGAAGGAGACTCCGACAGAAACCAAGGCTGCGATTTAAGGACTGTGTCAAGTCTTCATTAAAGGTCTGTGATATGCAGGACACTGACTGGGAGAACAATGCCTGTTATCACCACAGATGGAGGAAGCAGGTTAAGGAAGGGATCGACACTTTTGAGAGAGCACGTAGCCAGCATGAAGAACGGCTCGTATAGTGAATGGGGAAAGCTTGGTCTGCAATGTTTGCAGTCGTGTATGCTTGTCAAGAGCAGGGCTCATTAGCCACCAACGGAGCCGCAAATGCAAAATATAAGTTAGTCCTAGAGCGCACAATGTTCCTGAAGGTCAGCAATGGTCTTTCTCGGTCACGAGTGGACGGCCATCATCATGTGTGTTTGTGTGTCTGTGTTTGCCCCCATCTCCCGCAACGTCACTTGACAACCGATGCTGGTGTGTTTACGTCCCCGTAACTCAGCGGTTCGGCAAAAAAAACCGATAGAATAAGTACTAGGCTTACAAAGAATAAGTCCTGGGGGCGATTTTCACGACTAAAGGTGGTGCTCCAGTATGACCGCAGTCAAATGACTGAAACAAGTAAAAAAGTAAAAGATATATATGTGTATATATATATATATATATATATATATATATATATATATATATATATATATATATATATATATATATATATATATATATATACATATATATACACACAGGGTGTGTAAGATATTTGAGGACAGATTTATGTTTGTAAAAAAAAAAACAGCTATATAGTAATAGATAATAACTTTATTTATCAAAAAATGTTCTTAGGATAAAGATAAACCTTTTCTGTAATGTTATTCAATAAAGCCACCTTCAGCTTCAACAACTGCTTCTATATGAAATCTAAATCAACTACATACTCGAATCAAGTGATCCTGGTTCATTTTGGACATTATTCTGACTATGGCAGCTTTCAAAGCATCTTTGGTGTTATGGGTGTGTTCATTGATCTCTGTCTCAACAACGCTCCACATGTAATAGTCTAATGGATTGAGATCTGGGGAATTAGGAGGCCAAATGTTAGGGGTTATGTGATCATGAACATTTTCAACCATCCATTCCCGTGTTACTAGCGCCATGTGTGATAGTAGAGAGTCTTACTGTAACACTCATGACCTTCCATTACTTACACTCTCTATCCAGGGTTTAACAATTATTTCTACGACCTCAAAGTAGGCGGCAGAGTTAACTCTAACGCCTTGTGGAAAGAAGTAAGGAGGCACATCACATGTCCTTCATTGCTGACAACCCCTAAAACCATAACAGTTGCATGAAATTATGTATGCATAACACTTGGAACTTCAGAAGGGTCTGCACATGGCCATCTGTCATTCTTTCTGTTATCTTTTTGATCTTAATCGAAGTTTTTCTCGTTAGAGAAAAACCAACTCAAATCTTCTTTTGCTGGATTTTTCAGTTTGTTTAAGAACCTTTTAGATATGGTGTAGTGATTTTCATTTGCTTTTTCTAACAATTGAACTTTCCTCATCATATAAGAATTATATCTGATGTCTTCGTGAACAACATTTCTGACTGTTCCTTCTGACACATGGAGATCTTATGCAATTGAGCTCATGGACTTTCCGAGATTGTAATCAATGGTCTGTTGAACTTGCTGGATAAATTCAGGTGTTTTGATGATTTCAGTGTTTAGAACGCTCTTTATGCTTTGATACTGTTGATACATTTCCATCTTCAGTCTCCAGCTCTTTAAAAACTTTGTAGACGAAAGAGCAGGCAACTGATATATATATATATATATATATATATATATATATATATATATATATATATATAGTCGATTCAAACATGAACAAGCAAGAAAAAAGAGGAAAAAAACAACAACGCGAGTACGTGGAATAAGTACAGTGTTATTGGAGGCTCAGGTAAGGAAAGAAAGAGGATTTAACGTTTCCAGCAGAGTTCTTCGTCAGAAATATATATATATATATATATATATATATATATATATATATATATATATATAAATTTATATAAATAAGGATAAGATCGTTATTCAAAATACCGATCATATCAGGTGGCTAGCATGGGAATAAAAACCTCATAGGTAATAATTATTATTAAAATTTAGGAGTTTAGGCGGGCAATTTAAACTGGTCGTGTGTACACGTGCATATATGTGTGTATACGTGCGTATTCGTAGGTTGTATATATATAGATATATTTGTATTTATGTACTATTTTGCGTATATTCCACTGATGAAGGCAAAGCATTTCTTATGCAGAGCCAGAAATCTAGGATCTGGATTTATCCAATAATTTTTTGCTAGTTTATTTTGTCTCATTGTCTTCTCACCTGGTGTTGTATGAACATTTAATGTGGTTTTAGAGTCAAGTTTTGGATGTTATATCTAGCATGGCGGTATCTTTTAGATGCCCTTAATTATAATTTTGATTGTTGGCACTCCGTCGGTTACGACGTCGACGGTTCCAGTTGATCTGATCAACGGAACAGCCTGCTCGTGAAATTAACGTGCAAGTGGCTGAGCACTCCACAGACACGTGTGCCCTTAACGTAGTTCTCGGGGATATTCAGCGTGACACAGTGTGACAAGGCTGACCCTTTGAATTACAGGCACAACAAAAACAGGAAGAAAGAGTGAGAGAAAGTTGTGGTGAAAGAGTACTGCAGGGTTCGCCACCATCCCCTGCCGGAGCATCGTGGAGCTTTTTAGGTGTTTTCGCTCAATAAACATTCACAACGCCCGGTCTGGGAATCGAAACTTGATCCTATGACCGCGAGTCCGTTGCCCTAACCACTGGGCCATTACGCCTCCACATAATTTATATATATAGATATATATATATATATATATATTTATATATATATATATATATATATATATATATATATGTATATATATATATATATGTATGTATGTATGTATATATATATATATATATATATATATATATATATATATATATATATATATATATATATATATATATATATATATATATATATATATATATATATATATATATATATATATATATATACATACATACATATATATATACATATACATACATACATACATACATATATATATATATATATATATATATATATATATATATATATATATATATATATATATATATATATATATATATATATATGTATATATATATATATATGTATGTATGTATGTATATATATATATATATATATATATATATATATATATATATATATATATATATATATATATATATATATATATATATATATATATATATATATATATATATATATATATATATATATATATATATATATATATACATACATACATATATATATACATATACATACATACATACATACATATATATATATATATATATATATATATATATATATATATATATATATATATATATATATATATATATATATATATATATATATATATATATATATATATATATATATATATATGTATATATATATATATATGTATGTATGTATGTATATGTATATATATATATATATATATATATATATATATATATATATATATATATATATATATATATATATATATATATATATATATATATATATATAACTGTACAGGTCCATCAGCAGCTGGAGATTGTTTCTTTATGAATAATATTCGTTATTAAGAAAGTTATGAAGATATGGCGATGAGAGTAGGATAGGAGATCTGAACTGGCTTGAAAATGCATGAAAACATACACACACACACACATACACATACACATGTGTGTGTGTGTGTGTGTGTGTGAGAGAGAGAGCGTGTGTGTGTTTGTGCATGCATGTGTGTGTGCGTCTGTGAGTGTGTGTATGTGTGTGTGCGCGTGTGTGTTTATGTAACATACTCATATGAACTTGACTTCCAATAGTGGGGAGAGGGGACTGTTGCCCCAAGTCAGTAGTTCAGTCGTCGGTCGATGGAGTATGAACATATTGCAGTAGCTGCCTTTTCGATGGTGATGCATTACAATTGAAGCTATATAGCCAACATGTACAGGATATTGTCTATACAGGCGGCAAGGATTAAATCCGCTGCCATTTTATAGGTGGAAGCCAAGCTTTGGGTAGTATATCTAGGCACTTATTCTGTCGAACCCTTTCGCCTAAACGCTAAGTTACGGGGACATCAACAAATCAACGCGTGTTGTCAAGCGGTGTTAAAGACAAACACATAAGCAAAGACACGCGCAAGTGCATATATATATATATATATATATATATATATATATATATATATATCTTAAATTGTCGCCATTTCATATATTTAATTTCGAGCATGCGCATGGTTTGTTTTTGATTTTGTCGATTCCAAGTATGGTAGGGCATCAGCTATGAGTTCGGCACCGTCTGTGATAAAAACAGCACCATGACTCAATTTACTCTGCTAGAAATTTGGAAACGAATTGCTGTACTACTTAGTATTCGCGCCGGAAGTTCCAATACGAACATTTCAGAGTGTTTGGGCGTCAATCTGAGGATGGTGCAGAGGATTCAGTAAGAGTTGGATGATTCTAATGGTAATTACGAAGGTACAGCAATTCGAAAAACACACTCTGATCGTTCTGATAAGAGAGGAACTCCTGAATTTGTTGGTAAGATCCAGGCCATGATTGACAACGATCCCCCCCAATTCAATCAGGTCCATCGCCTGGGACAGCGGAGTGCCTGAGTTTCTTATCAAGTAGGTAGTGCATGAAGACATTCGGTATTCCTCATACAAGATGAGAAATGGAAAATTTTTATCCCAAGCCATCAAGGACAAGAGGAAAGATTGTGCAACGAAGCTTTTGAAAAACCTCAAGCATCCCCTCCAACCGAATATACTTTGGTTTTTCTCAGACAAGAAAAATTTCTGCCAGGATCACACTGGACAACCGTTGGTTTGCCGTGTCCCCAAAATATGTACCGAGAGTGATAAAAATCAAACATCACTATAATCACTACAATCAAACTGGTGTTCGGCGTGTTTAGAGTGATCACTAGTGATGGCGACGTTATGTCTCCATTCATCTTCCAGCACGGAGATCTACATCAAGTACCTGGAGGAGGTAGTGTTGCCCTGGGTCAAGAGGGTAGCTGCTGGAAGACCTTATGTCTGGCAACAGTACTCTGCACCATGCCACACAAGCAAGAGAACCCAGTCATGGCTGTCAGACAATTTCCACGACCACATTACTCCTAACATCTGGCCTCCTAGCTCCCCAGACTGCAACCCCTCGATGTGTGGGTTGCAGAGAACAACTGATAACTCACTTAATTTTCATTTTTTTTTTTAAATTTGACTCAATAGAAATAATGAAGGGAGCCACACTACGTTTTGAACAAAGGAAATTTATTGGTTCCTAGCAACAATGAAAAGCCGCATCCGTACTGCTTATGTCTAAGACAAAAATTAAGCAATGGCATTACTCAATATTGAGTTGCAGCCATCATGTATGCATGGACGTGTATGCTGAAATATATTGGCTAATCGTGACACCAACGCCTGTCCTGATATTGTAAATTCTATATATCGCAGGCAGGGAGATGAGTCCATGATTGACGAGTCCTAGGAAGGTCGAAATCACGTGTTCTGGTAGTCTCAGTGCTGGAGATGCATGTAGCTCCAACAGCCAATATGAGAGTTTCTTTCATGGTATATACCTCAGTACAGTTTGTTCCGTCAGAACATCCACGATTAAGTGGGGATAGATATTACCTCTCGCATATATGTATGTCGTAACGCAGCTTAAACATACAACAACAAAATTTCAAAAAGCAAATTTTTAAAGGTGCTCTTGTCATGACCACTCGGTAAATATAATCATCATACAATTAATATATGCTATCAAGGCAACACTCATCAAGTCAAGTCAACATGTGAGTGGGTTCCTATACAATTTACTTGACCTACTAAAAAGGCAATCAAATTGTCTCATATCGCACTCTACTGCCTTGTAAAAATGGTGCAAGCAGTGTAGAACCAGATACAAAATAATATGAAATTTTCAATGCTTAAACGCTCTGATGATAGGTCAGTCCTTTCAGATATGACTTGGACTCTAACTAAACGACAACAATTGTTCTGGTGATTACCAGGGAATATCCCCAAATAACCGAAAACGTTCTCTGTGGGACAAGCCTATTGTAGTTCGGGCTTCTGCCCTAGTAGCCACCAGAAGCAACCTTCTGGCATCTGTCTGCCGACCGGCGTTGTCCGTTGAGGTCACACTGGTACGTGGTACGTCTTTGTTTCACATTAGCTTGTGTGCGTTCCTTACTTTAAACGTCCCGCTCCGTTTAAAAGAAAACTATCGCGAGCAAGAATAAATATTAAATAAAGTTGTATTATTACCGTTATTAAGGGTATTAATAAGGTAATAATAATGTGGCCACTAAGTTCACACCATTATAGACACAATATAAGGCAACTTTAGATTCACTAGGGTATATAATGCCACTTGGTAGAATATTTTAGAAATAGATGTTAAAATTGTTATTTTCAACTGAAGATCTCAGAGTATGTTGGTCATACAGAGGAAGAAATCAATTGGTATTGCAATATACATTACTTACTGCTGTATTCAAACCAACGGTAAGCCTATTTCTAATATGCTATTGCATTACCCGTGTGTATCTTTATTGTGAGTTTATGGTGGTCTAGGAGCCTTGGCTCTGATTTTAGCAATTTGTATTACACGCCCTACTGAATATATATATATATATATATTGCCTACTGACTTCGAAGCCCTATGATATGGAAGATAGTATGCTTTTAATATATTAGACCTCTAGGCTTCTTCTCTAGGCCATGTTTTCTTCTTATTCCCTCTTCATTTTGTTTATGTTTTTGGACGCTTTTGTATTCACTCTCATGAATCTCCATGTTCTGGTTCGAATATTCTATGAAGATGAAGAATATTATTTTCGCAATGCTTTCGTAGGCACTGACTGACATCGGAAGCGGAAACGGCCGTAAGAATTAATATGTCACATAAATGTTATGTTATGTCATGTTTTGAATCAAATAATAAGCTACAGATGTGGTCCAATTGCTTTGTTTGTTGATCTAAAGTTTTCTCCATTTTCTGATCATTTAATTTGAAATCTCTTTTACTCTTTTAGTTGTTTCAGTCATTTGACTGCGGCCATGCTGGAACACCGCCTTTAGTCGAGCAAATAGACCCCAAGACTTATTCTTTGTAAGCCTAGTACTTATTCTGTCGGGCACTTTTGCCGAACCGCTAAGTTACGGGGACGTAAACACACCAACATCAGTTGTCAAGCGATGTTGGCGGGACAAACACAGACACACAAACACACACACACACACACACACACACACACACACACACACACACATATATATATATATATATATATATATATATATATATATATATATATATATATATATATATATACATATACATACATCTACCAAATTCACTCACAAGGTTTTGGTCGGCCCGAGGCTATAGTAGAAGACACTTGGCCAAGGTGCCATGCAGTGGGACTGAACCCGGAACCATGTGGTTGGTAAGCAAGCTACTTACAGCACAGCCACTCCTGGTAAACTTTTGTTTATCCTGTTGTTACCTGTACTCTATGAGCATAGTGTGCCTGCACACCCATGCCCAGAGATTAGAAAGGTAACTGATACCGATAGTAAATACGGATATTTTATCCGTTAGTCGGTTACTATAACTGCTAATCCGGCTTACCTATATATATATATATATATATATATATATATATATATATATATATATATATATATATATATATATATATATATATATATATATATACATATATATAAATATATTCTTTTATTCCTTTACTTGTTTCAGTCATTTGACTGCGGCCATGCTGGAGCACCTCTTTTAGTCGAGAAAATTGATCCCAGAACTTATTCGTTGTAAGCGTAGTACTTATTGTATCGAACCTTTTTGTCGAACCACTACGTTACGAGGGCGTAAATGCACCAGCGTCGGTTGTCGAGCGATGGTGGGTGGAACAAATACGGACGCACAAACATATACACACATACATATGTGTGTATGTATATATATACATACATACATATATATATATATATATAATTTAGATTCAAGGTGAATATGATACTTAAGTTTAGGCACCAGAATTAAGTATGGTATTATCCATACAATTCCAGAATAAGGTGATTAAAATCAATCGATGGAAATGGGGTTCGATAGTAATAGAAGTGATCATAATAAGCCTGATAATAATTAATAATAGGGGAAATAATATCAATGCGAATAATTGTAACAACAATAATTTAAATCTTAGTAATAATATTGGTGTTGTTGATAGTTCCACTAGTTGCAATTGTAGAAATAAGTCCCGTTGTCCGTTATTAGGCCGATGTCTCACCCGAAACGTAGTATATATATGCACAATTAAGTACTATAACCGATAATTATATTTACTTGGGATGTACGATTGATTTGAAACAGCGCATATATAATCACTTGTCATCTTTTAGACTTAAACATAAGGCAAATAGTACGTCATTATCAAATAAAAATTGTGAATTAAAAGGAAAGTGGTACTAGTTTTAGCCTTAAATGGGAAATTATAGGAAAAGCCCAAACTTATAGAAATAGCAGATACGGATGCGAATTATGTTTCATGGAAACATATGAAATTTTTAAACTTAGAAACAATTCTAACCTGATTAATAACAGATTGGACCTTAGAGTATTGTGTGTACACTGTTCCACTTTGCACTTTTAAATATTTTAAAAAGTAACAAACTGAAATAGTGTGGTATTTTAACATCTACCATGTTTATCTTAGGCTATAATTAGTACATATTTAAATTAAAATTGAACTTTTATAGCATATTTTTGATCTCTCAGCTTAATGTATAATCTTCCTGTGATAACTAAAATTTCAACTTTATGGTATATGGTTTTACTTAAAATTTTTTCACATCACTTTTGCTATTGCTGTTAGTTTTAGTGTGTATCTTACTTAATTTTATTTAACTTAAAAGAATAGGATGTTTTGAAATTTCTTAGTAGTTTTTAATAGTTTTCATATCTTTTAAAATACTATTTGATGCCTGACCCTAAAGGATTCATGTTATTCCATTGTTCCATTGTTTGTGGTAGTATTATTACTGTTATTTTATGGGTGACTTAGATAAATCTAATTCTTGTTTTATTTTTTATTTTGTACTTGGCCCATGTTAGTTAACACAAGTTCCTGATTATTTAAGATAGTGTGGTCTAATTAAATTAGTACATAATTATCATGTTCTCTATTAGTTGTTTAGTTCACCATTGTTTTCTATATTAATTCCAACCATTAATTTTATCAGTTTCTTAAACCTTGATGAGTCCATCATTATAAACCATGTAAATCCTATGTATCAATTCTTTACATTAGTTATGAAATAAATTTTATCTCTTATGTGTCCTTTAAATGATATTAGATATATAAGTTTAATTTTAATTTTAAAATAATTTTTAGTACAATATATATAAAAAAGAATTAATTTCACATCTTATCTATGGTTCTTTATATTGGTGTAAATAAGTCTAAATATACTTTATCAGAACATTTTAAATTAATACTACTTGGTTTTTGCATACTGAATGTATTGATTAGTTACATTACTATACACTATTTCTTTTTATTTCTTATTTCATTATTAATTTATTAATTTATTAATTTATAATTAGCTTTTATTTATTCACATATTAATTAAGCAAATATTGGTATCTCAAATTTTCCAAACTTAGCATATGTAAAACAATACTGATACATTATTCTGATTAATGAAAACTATGAATAAACATATACTGTATCTGTACATATATAGCAACTTTATTTTATATACTTTTAACCTAGGTGCCTTATGTTAAACTTCCCCTGCTCCATTATAACCTGGTCTGCTAGTAGAGAAAACCCCCCAACCTATAGTAGTTTGTCACTAAAACCAAAAGAATCTTTATAACCATATCATCCATGTATATTGTTTATACCTTTCCCTTTCCCTATAAGGAAAAGCCTGGTGCCCTCTTAAGCTTTGAATCACTAGGTCTCATAAGATGAAACAAAAAAAAAACAAATAAAATCAGAGACAGTTAAAAACCTGCTTAGAATTAATCACTAGCGTGTATGGTCTGACTAAGTCAAAATGGTTTTTTGTATTCTTCCTTTCCACTTTAAATGTATTGTATACACACACACACACACACACACACACACACACTCACACACAGACACACACTCACACACAGACACATACACACACACACGTGTATATCAACGAGAAAAGTTATAAACCAGCACATCATTGTTCACCAAATGTAATACATAATAAATATAAATGAATTGCCAATATTTCACACGTTTTGTAGTTCGTGGATGATTTATTGCTGTAACTATTGTGTTATCATTATGAAAGTTTTACGAAATTGACCTAAGTTAATGCATTTCATATTTCACATTTACATGTATACTGCTCAACCATCTCATTGACTTCAATGTAACTAACTATATCAAAGCTACAATATTTCGTTGCTCCCGCAAAGGGTGGGGAAGGAACACTAAAATAGCTTTTGGCTGAGGCTAAATATATTTTATTCTACACAATTTATCAGACTGTGAAAACAGGCGCTTACACTTCGTTTTTTGTTCTCTAATGCACACGAGTGTTCCTTTTTATCATTAAAGTTCTTCTGCACCACAGTATTAGGTTACATCTTCTTGAATGGAAAAACGGTAGGCGTGATATCGTACATTGAGAACAAGAACACAAAGAAAGTTGAGCTGGATCATGGGAATCAAGGAGTTTCCCTTTTCAAATACTGAAATTAAACGGAAAGAGTTTTCATTACTTCAGCAATGTTTTCTCTTCATTACACCTGGATATATTCCCATGATTCCTTAACCATCTCAGAGTGGAAAGCGCTACAGGGGTTTGTAAGTAATAACTGCGCTACAGTACAACTGATAACTGTTTTAATATGTTTTAGCTCTCACGGCTATGCTGGAGCACTGCACGTCACTTAAACTATATTTATCGGTGTAATTATGTTATTCTGTTTGCGATTGTCTCCACATTCAAACATTAGTTTTTATTATCGATAAATTGATTAATATATAATGATATTGTCACTTTATAATGATATTGTCTCTTTCGATTCGGTTTTTTTTTAATTCTTATTTTTTTAATTTATATTTACTTATTTATTTTGTATGTATGTGCTATTTTCTTTGAGACTGATGAGGTTGATGGAGCCGGATGTCTGTTCAGTTTGAATGCCTGTACGCTGATGCCTACAGGATAAACACCTATAAGGCAACAGTTTTTGAAGGTTGTAACTCTGATTATAAAGGGTTTAGCAAGGAGCAATTCTGGTAAATTACTATAGGAACGGTGGAAAAGTGTAGATGGGTAAGATAGTTTTCGATACTCCTGTTCACAGAACTTTGAATGTCCGTCATGAGGTGTCTAGGTTTCACGCATCCCACGTCTATGGGTTGAAGCTGTTAAATGATATTTCCTGTATGAGTGTATTTAGAAGTAAGGGAAAACAGATAATTATTGAAGATGTTTAGAAAAGGTAAAATATCCGCCAAATGTTAAGAAAGGCCTACTGACCCAACCCTATCAAGACCTTATTGAAGTATAATTGAAAATTTCTTGACTCTTAGAAAAGAAGAGTATGGGAAACATAGTTGAAACTTGGATTAGATCAACGTTGATAGAATGTGGATCAATGAGACTACTCACTCTGCAAGCTGCAACAAAGCGGTCTGAAAGAATGTTCGGGTGCAATAGAACTGGAACAATAGGTGAGCTACATAGTTAAAAGAGTTTCATGCCGAACTCAGTCGAAAGGGGCTGCTGGTGTCAAGTATACATTAGGTGAGAGAGTACTTCTATGTGACTCTATGTGACGAAGGACAGAAAGCCTTGTGTAGACTAGCTCTATAGAAACAATACTGGAGGTCACTGAGTAACGAAAAGGACTTAATATGATAAAGTAAGCGACACAATTACCTTTGAAATGTTGCATTTCGAGAGATAGTTTGGTAGTTGGCTCGCTGAACGTGTGGCACTTCCTTACAATGTCACACTGTCATACGCTTCTGTGCGTGTTACCATACAAAGAAAAAGTTAAAGCTAAGAGATATCGCTGGAACATGCAGAGGATAGAAGAGATGCTATTCAGACCGGTTACCTGATTAGGTAGAGAGATTCCACCTCTTTTTCAAATTTGTTTTCTGCGTATATCTCTGTATTACCCGACTAAGCATCCTAACAATAGACTCACTGTTCTTTCTCTGTATGTACTTAGTGATAAAATGGTTGAAGGATTTCGAAAGAGATTCGTATAATATGATGTTAGAATCAAGATGAGCAGTTTAATCAGTTAATTACAGCTTTGTCTAAAACGAGATTGCTAGATCGTTTTCTGAAACAAGTAAATATTACTTGTTTATTTCACTCTAATTAAATTGTTGGTATTTTAATGTCATCATTCTTTTTCTTTTCGCCAAGATTTTAATTTACCAGACTCGTTGCGTTGAACTTAATTTTCTACTATCTACAACAACTGCTTATTAATGCCTGTGTTACAGTGAAGTGGTGAATCTGGTTTGTTCATATATTGCCCATGTGCTTTTTCTGAATTTTTCTTTGCCAAACCAGTAAAATTCAAGTTTTCTTCTTTGCTTACATCAATACCTAATACGAAATATTTTCGCACGACAAAGATATATCTTTTATTGTTTTATTTTTGGTTCTTTTTGTCTTAGCATTGCTGTTGCCATAACTACACAGATTTTTCAAAATATTTTCCAAAAAGTATTCAATTTCCTTCAAGTTATTAAACTTTGCAAGATCATAACACTTGCTTGACTTTACTATTAAAGTTATCTCTGCAGATATTCTGTAGAAGCTAGAGCTAGCACTGAAAGTTACGACGCTTCGTATACGAATACGTCTGTGTTAACAATGCGATTGAAGATAGCAAAAATAGGTAATGGGTGTACATGCATATTTTGAGAATCCTTGCTCCTTCTTCAGCATCACACCTAACTCATTAACTATCCACAAACACAATGCTTAGATAGACACCAAATTTAAGGGTGTAACACAATTGGATACACCTATATTAAACACATTCCTGGCAACTGGTATGTCGATATTAACTGCGGGTAGGGACACACAACGTATTTCGTTATGCAACCATAAAATTAGGTCATCAACTATGAAATTTGTAGAAAAGAAAAAAAAGTTTGCTAATGTAAATACAAAGAATAGGTTTATTCAACAAAGTATGCACCCATATTGTCAATACGCTTTTGCCATTTCAGCGGTAGCTTGTCCGGCCCGGAACTGTAAAAACCTGGCAATCTAGAGTCAGTCAATAGAGTGCGGCCATGTTGGAGCCCCGCGTTGAAGAATTTATAGTCGAATGTGTCAACTCCAGTACTTTTTTTAAAGCCTGGTTCTTATTCTACCGATCTCTTTTGCCGAAACGCCAAGTTACGGGAACATAAACACACCAGCTCCGGTTGTTAAGCGGTGGAGGCGGGGGACAAACACAGACGTCTTTTTAATTGTTGTTTCTCCTGTCCGCTTTTGTATCGTCTATCTGACCGAATGTTTTATTGTCCTCTATTGCGTTTTTGTTCAATATATATATATATATATATATATATATATATATATATATATATATATATAATATTGATGGTTTCTTATTAGGAAACCAATAGATTTTATACAGAGCTGCAAGGAGAAGTGCTCAGAATGACTGAGACAAGAGTAAAATATTAGTAACAGAATAAAAAGACTGGGTTAACGACTCAACATATCACACCCCCTCAATGAACATATATAAGAAATACAATATAATCCATCAAACATAAGGAATAAGAAGAAATAATGCAAGAAGAAATAATAAATAAAAGATATAGCAAGTATAACATTTTTATTTTTATACACGAATATACTGTTTCAACCGATAACATACAACTGGAAAAAATTGAGTTAAAGGTATAATACAATACACGTGAATATCATTTCATAGTAGTTAAAAAAGTTAAAATTAATACGAATAAAATATGTGAATGAGTATGTATGCGTGTGTGGGGGAGAGAGAGATAAGAAAGAAAGAAAGAAAGAAAGAAAAAAGGAAGGAGAGAAAAAGGTAAAGAGAAACACTTTCAATTTGTCCCACAACATCTCTCTTTTCCAAAAGCGTTTTTCGGTTACTCATTTTTGCTTTTTCAATATTCAGTTCCCGAAGCGTTCGGTACAAATGTAAATATAAGTGTATATTGCACATGTTCAGTTTGTTTGTTTACTTTGTCGTCATTTTTAATCTCGGCCATTTGCGTTTTATGTTCCTGGGTACACTGTATCCGAAGCAAAGACATAACACTCATGACTGGAACTGATGTTGTGATCACTTCTTTGATCATTGCGATCTTAGATATACTCAATGGAGGCTGGACTGGTTTAAGCAACCGCAGTGCTCCACTTACTAAGAGCTACAGTCTGTATCCTCTGCACATTATTTGCACTGTGATCAGCGAATACTTGACAGAGAATACTGTCACAGTCCGACTGGTGGAATAAGAAATACTGATCTGTCATTGAAGCCTTCCAATTTAAATTATTCTGTCCCCTAATTTTCGTGCAGTTTCTTAATGAAGAAGCTCTATGTAAAGTATTTGCAATAAGAATCTAATTCTGCAAACTGCTTATTTTCATCTTCTCGAAATGTATCCAATATTAAGTGAGTACAAGGCGGTGATCTAGCAGAATTGTTGGCACGCTGGACGCAATATTTGGCGGCATTTCATCTGTCTTTACGTTCTGAGTTCAAATTCTGCCGAGGTCAACTTTGCTTTTCATCCTTTCGGAGTCGATAAAATAAGTACCTGTTGAACACTGGGATCAATATAATCGACTTACACTCTCCACCAAAATTGCTGCAATTGTGCTAAAATTTCAAACCAGCACTGAGTGAGTATATATTATACAGACACCTGTAATCATTAGCATACATATATAGATGTACATATACATATACTTAGAATGCATAAATATAAGTAAATGTAAACATACGCTGACATTTACATAGATATACACACATGCTAAAATACTCTTAAACTTTCAAAAATTGTAAAGATTAAGATGCAAAAGCTAAGTCTGTGTAAAATATAGGACGAAAATTTCCGATTTTGAATGAAAACAAGAAAGAGCAAAAAGATTGAATTTCAATAATTTTCTCTCGGTGGCATTTTTGTTCTGTGCCTGAAACATATTATTTTTTAAAAATTATATTATAAACAGTGAGGCAGCCTATATGTCGTTCATTGTCTGGCATTCTATTCACTTGAAGATATTTCCCTCTCAGCCACATATTTTCAACTTCTATTGTTGCTAGCAATCTCATTTAGTCATCACCAACTATGACAGTCAAAATCCCCAGCTGTTCTCTCACAATATCGATCAATGAATTCATGCACATCTTTCGTGATTGCCATAGAAAGAAATGACTATCATGGAAATTATTCAAAATGCTTCATTATAATATCAACATAAAACCAGTCCCCACAGACTTGAGCATTAACTCACCAATGTATTTTACAGTTATGTTGTAGTAGCAAACCGAATCAAGCCTGAAGTGAAATAATAAATGCCCTGCTAATATGATATATTATTGCACACATCCTATGATAGATATCTGTTATTTTTCTTTTTATGCACTTGTCATAATCGAGTGCTTAATTTATATTTAGTATTACTATATTACTACAAGTAGTAACGTGGGAGAAACGGTACATTAGCGAACTAAATAATTTAGTTCCTTTATGCACGTTTAAAATCTAAAGACAACAAACAAGGGAAATGATTTCAACAATATCTGTTGATGCACATTTGAGTGGACCTGGTTACGAAAGGCAACTGATGAAATCAATATGCATGTTTCTATAGAATTAGAACTCCTCAGTAAAATATATTCTACTCAGCAGAAGTGATCAGTATACATAAAAATAAAGGCAATATAGAAACACAGATTATGAGTGTATACGGTATACTTGCTAGTTAATATCACAGAAAAGTGTTCTGTATTTCATCTCACTAAAGTAAATTGGTCAAACGCTATTTTATGTGTATTGAGTATGTTTAGCGCATATAACTTTCGCTCAGCCATATTGTTGACATCCATAATCAACGTCACAATATTCCCTTTATTTCTAAGTACATATTGATCAAATCTGAATACAATATACTTCTCTAAGGAGGTTCAATACGATCTAAAAACATATCTATTGCTTTTACCATTTGTCTTCAAAGTTGAAATTCTCTCTAATTTCCATCGTCTTCCATTATTCCAAATTTGAATTTGTTGATTTATCGACGTTAACGCCCTTGCTTATTTTTTCTGATTTTAAACACTGATTGTATGAATAATCTTAGTTTGTAAAACGTGGAGTACCGTCGATATGTTATCTATAGTGCAGAAATCTAGACTTCCAGACAACATGAAGAGAGCCTCTTTCAAGCAAATGTTACCTCTGTTCTATTGTATGGCTGCTCAGCATAGACCCAAATCTCAAAATTTGAAAGAAAATTTGATGGAGCCTACACTGATAGAGCTAAGAGTGGTTTTACGAGGAAAGGAGATAACACCTATAAAATCAGTTGATCGAAAATTTTCGACAATCGAGTGAATAGAAAATAAAGTACATTTGGTCTTTAAAACCAACTGATAAAAGCCATGGAATGCTTTTTTTATGTTATGAGATCACAGCGTAGCATATTCGACTCAATTGGCAAGAAGCGTGATCGATATAATATAGAAATAGAAGGAATGAGAGTGAAGCTGATTATGAATATCAGCATTTGTTAATTTTAATTTGCTCTAGCAATTTGATTGCATATGTGGGTTAGTATATAGGTATATTTGTTTATTTTTGTATGTGTATTTGTTTGTATGTTGGTGGGGTTTTGTTTGTGTGTGTTTGTTGGTGTGTACCTGCACACGTGTATGCATGTGTTTGAATGTGTGTATGCATGTGTTTGCCTGTATACTTGTGTGTATGTGTGTGTGCATGAATGCGTTTCAATATCTACCGTCTACACGCAATGGAACAAAAGTTCACATGGCATGAAATACAAACCAGCTAGAAAACCAGAATTCTCTCACTGTTCTCGACAATGGAAGTTATAAATAAATTGGCTTGCATGAAAATCATTTCTAAAGTAGAACTTGGAACACAGCTGAAGTGATCAAGGTGTGATAATATAATGCAACAATGCTTCATATGCCAATCGGAACATTTACTCTGAGTTTGTTGTGTTTTTTCTTTTCAAAAAAATCAATGGCCCACAACGCATTCGATGTGTTGGTCCCTTTTCTCCTGACTATGCATTCGTTTGCATATATTCGGGACGTCGGTTCAGAATTTTGATTCAATCCGACAATTGAAACTAAAGATCCTCTACTAGAAGCCAACAGGAGTGTTTTTATTTTATTTTATGTATCAACAGAAAAATTATCATTGTAGTAAGAGTGGGGAAAGATCAAGACCATTTTAAAGATTTCCATACAATCTAGTAAACAATAGAAGATGATTACGAACCAACGATATAACCTCTATTCATCATTTTGTCTGATAGAAATACCGGCTAGGCCCCTCACAAATTTTACCTCAAATTTTTTAAAAAGGGAAGTAAATATTTTATTACGGAGTTCTGCATACACAACAACCAAAAGTGAGACGAGCATGTCTGAGTTTCCTTAATCTGCAACTAAACGACAACAGCAACAGGAATGAGTTCAAGAGTAAAACCTCTCGCAAATCACACTTTACTGTCTTGGAAAAGGAAGGACACATTTGATAATGTAAGTCTATATATCATTAAAAACATGAGATGATCATGGCTGAGATACCGTTCATTATAGGTATGTACAAGCAGGCTTGACCCAGGGTTAAACAAAAACAATAACAACTAACATGGATGTATTTTCTTCATTTGATAAGTGGTTCAGGAAATACATATATGAATGTTAATACACTTTAAAGTCTGTCTCTAATAATAAGAAATAGCTTTTCGGACCGACGAGAGAGACTATGCGATTTCTCTACCCGCTGATTCCCTTTAATTCATACCCTAGCATCTTAACAAGTAAAGGATATGTTTAATATCAGCGGTATAGCAATAGAGGGACGAAAATAAGGTCACAATCGGATTAGGTTTGAGTGAACGCAATATATATTTGGTCTACAATGCTTGTTAATGAAGGTGAAGCGTCATAGTAGTGTAGCAAGGGTTTTCAATGTCTCTGAAGTAAATCAATAACTAGACAACATGACTGCAGCTTTGGAAGTTGTTAAACAATTTTAACGGATAACTTATTGTGTTATTTAAGATATACAAGATACATTGTTGTGAATATCATATTTTTAAAAATCGGTAAGAAGAACCTCTAGGCACATCTACACTCATAGTACGTCGCATGATTATTATATCATCATCGTCGTCGTCGTTTGTGGTGGACGTACGTCGTACCGACTCCTGGAGATTTGTTAAATTTTGTTAACCTTTGAATAGGAAGCCTTATGTCACAGAGGGGAACTGCCAAATTGTGTCCTAACAGGCACAAGTTTTATATTTTATTTACTTTTATATTTTATTTACTTTCACCTGTCTTTACTATATTGGAATTATGGCGTCAGTAACGCCTGCTATCATTCATTCCAAAACGGCAGCTGCCCTTCGTGAATGTAAGAAGGACAACGATGAGATCGATAACAGCAATGGTAACGACAACGGTAGTAAGACCAAGAAACACCGTTTTCAACAACCAGGACACCAACAAGAATGGCACCAGTAACATCAACAAGAGCCAGGAAACAACAACAACAAAAAGGTAGTGACAGAAGCAACATCAATGACAACAACAGCAACATGAATAACAAATGGTGGTGGTGACTCTGGACTGGCAATTCTTTGCTGAGGAGATGAAATCAGAACAATTCTACTTACACTCTCTAAAACTACAAGAGTCACGCCTGATACAAGCGGTAAAACTTACGAAAATGAATGAGAAAGGAGCCTACGTTTTGCCATAAACTGTCTGGAAAATGATATTGTATCGCTATATGTCGGAAAAATCCAACTTCTAGAAGCAACACACACGCAGACAGTTCTCAAATAAATATGGGCAGATATAAATTACGTGACCTGGGCAAGGCAGTTTGGGTAGAATTCCAGAGTTCCCATATGCAACCAGAAACTCATCTTCTACCCAACATATTTAGGGAGAAGGAACTGCCCTGTTAAGATAGTGACAGTTCCTCCTGAATTGAACATCTGGTGGCCGAACGGAGAGGGATTTTAGGGATGGGGCCACACTGATTATCTCTTTCCAGATCAAACAGAACAATGTGAAAAGGATCCCAAACTTTATCCATCTGTCCGATTGAGTGTTACTGTTGAAGGTAGAAAGCTGAGATACCAATTGTGCGGTGCTGAAATTCACTTAAAAGCTTTTTTGCCCTTAACAAAAAATAGGGATGAAGAGGCCCCTTACTAATGCCAATATCACAGTCCTAACAGTGAAAGCAGTGTACAACACTGGCAGAAAAACCAAGACGAACAACTGTAGTAATAGAAGCAACAGCAAAAACACAAATGATTGCAGCTGCAGATGCATCTACATCAACAACAGTAGCAGTACCAACACCAACAACTGCAGCATGACGAAGAACAGCAACAGCAAAGCTAACAACAGAACCAAAATCCGCCATCCAGGAAAATTTCTATCTTAACTTCCTCTTTTTTACTTTCCTTTCCGTGTCTTCTTTCAAACAGAACCACACACTTGAACTCACACTCAAAATCATACTCCCAACCTCACTAGCATCGGATCTTTCTGACGTGGAAATCTTATCTTGCGATGAGCAGAGGAAACAGACAATCAAAATTTAATGAAAAGTTGATGTCCTTTAGCGCAGAAAAGGAAAGGATCGAAACAGAGTGAGAGGTCTCCGATACCGGCACTTTCAAGGTGCCACAAATTTGAAAATAATAAGGATGGGCTTAGGGATAAAATAATGAGAGGTAACTTTCCTAATGTTGTGTGATCCCCCAGCGCAAGGGCCAGCAGTAGACTCTGAAAGGAGTTCTCAAAACAACTTCAAAATTTCACGGAGACCGAGTCACCCAGACCCCGGGCCCTTCAAAAGAATAAGCAACTAGTTTTCTTTTCTCCTCCTCCTTTTCTACCAACATGGCAGCTCTGAGAGTTGGGAATGAAAATGGTCTAGATAAGCCTTGATGCAAGGTTGCCTGCCCAACGACCTCAGGTCATTAGGTTTGGATGTGATAGCTTTTGACGAATCCAGGAATTTTATACATATGCACCCATTTTTGGCGGCTTTTGAGATTCCCGCATCTCTCACTCGATCCGTAATGTGGGGGCAGGGTTTCGAAAGGGCCTCAAGATATTGACGATCTTCCTGGATCTGGACAGTAAGTTGATGGAACTAGAAGTGAACAGTCGCGAAGATTAGTTGCTGTGTATACCCCAGCTGGAGTCTTGAGACATTCCTAGAAACGTACTGCCACTGATGGATTGGAACGCCATTTTAGATGCACGTCTGGAATTTGAGGATCTAGCTGATTGGCGAGATGGGTATAAAAGCTTCCCGAAGATATTAACCGTTTCCAACGGTCTGACAGGTCCCGACTGGATTTCCCGAATACACCAGTGTGAACATGAGCAAACAGCATAGGTTATCATCAATTCAAAGTGGTCGGTTGCAAAGACCACAAATTTGTTACCTCTATGGTCTACCTAGATAGACTTCATAGGTAAGGACCCAGTTACTGGAAACTGAACGTATTTTTTCTTTTCAGAAAAAATGTCTTGGAGTGTTTCTTTTGACTCTTTATATTCTGAGTTCAAATCCTGATGATTTGCTCTTTGCATTTTACTGTTTCGGGGACGATACTAATCAAGCACTAAGATTAATGGTATGTATCCAGTAGTCCTCTCCCTTCAAAACTGCTGGCCCAAATTAGAAACGATTATGATACTGTCTCTTCTACCTTCTGATTTCAAATTCCACTGAGATCAACTCTGCTTTTTATTCTTTCCGGGTTGAAATAAACACAAAAATACATACCAGTCAAGTACTGGGGTCGATGAAATTGACTAGCCCCAGCCCCACTCAATTTCAAACCTTGTGTCTATAGTATTATATAAATGTATGCTGCCAAGCACACAGACATGTACGCATATTCTGGTTCGTGTGTATGTGAGTATTTGCATTTACGCCGGTCCAAAATCCTATGCTATTGCATCACATAACATAGTAGCTCAAGAAACAATCGATAAACTACCATATTTAGCGGCTTATAAGCCGCAAATTTTCTCCCAAAATATCCGTGTCCCAGAAAATCAAAAACGGCCTGACATATGAGAGGTGTGTATTATAAAGACTTTGAAAGCGGTACCCCAGACTGCCCACAACTCAATGTCTACAACCAGTAAAATAATAAAAGGCTTATATAAAATGCAACTATTGGCACAAGGCCAACACTTTCGAGGGTTAAGTCAAATACACGACTCTAGTGTTCAAATGGGATTCGAAAAAGATGAAAGGCAAAGTCAACGACGTTTGAACACAGAACGTAATGACAGACGAAACGCCGTAAGCGTTTGGCCTGCTATGCTAACAGTTCTGCCATCTCACTGTCTTAAACAAAATATAAGATAAAACAACCCAGTTGGTTAGAGTTCTGAAGAGATGATTAGAATCGACGTTAACCAGTCCATATTTGAGTTATTTGTTTCGGCTCTGCGTTTAGAGGTCGAATCCTACCGTATCTCACAGGTAGATTTAAATAGTCGCCAACTGATACTTGGGTATGCTTAACGTAGTCTATTGTTTCAAGCATTTGAGCCACATTTTTGGTTTGAGAATACCTTACTCCTTACTTCCCGCTAGTTTTGGAGACCCAGGAGGGCACCGTCTTTCCTCCTAATTAAACGATATAAAAAGGAAGACTAAATAAATGTTTTGTTGGGACAAGAATCTTACTAGATTCTTCTAAAAATATACCAGGTTCATATGATTGAATTTAGTATATCAATTTCAAATTTTGGCACAAGGTCAGCTATTTCGGTGAAATAGGTAAGTTGAAAACATCTACCACAGTGTTCAACTGATAACTTATTTTATCGATCCCGGAAGGATGAAAGACAAATTCGACCTCGGTGGAATTTGAACTCAGAACGTGGAGACGGACGAAATGCCGCTCAGCATTTTCCCGGCGTGTTAACGATTTTGCCGCTCGCCACCTTAAATTGAATTTAGTATATTAGTGATTCTACTCGGACAATTTAGCTCAGAACTAACACGGGAACTATTTTGTTTTATGAACTGTTTGTCATAATAACCAAATCTCCCTAAAATTGCACCTTAATGTCATAAGAAGTGAAGAATGTAGTAACTGATGTACAAATAGGCAGTACCGTCACATCTGCAATTGGAGCTAAAACACACTAACAACATTATTTGATCATAATAATTCTAGAAATTAATTTACTTACAAACAACTACAAACTCTTTATGTTTATGTGTGTAATTTATAAACATTGTAGCTATTAATTTTAGTTTGTTCATCTAATTGTATCTATGAGGTGACCATAGACGTATGTTAGGTTCAGAAGAGGTCTTGAGCAAAATAAAATTGCTAATTACAGGCAGAGGACACAGAATTAATTTGTGTTAGGCATTGCAACAATATAGTTGTACCTGTACTTCAGCTCAATGTAGCCTTTTAGCACACATATTAAAATAAACATTAATATT
>NC_142941.1:24088009-24095509 GCF_046866305.1 Octopus bimaculoides | reverse complement strand
CATCCAGCGTAACATACCAACTTCGTTCCTCTCTATTATTTGCATATCCTCTGCATTCGGGGCTCCTATCTCACTATCATGTAGCATTGCTGTTCGTACATATGCATCATGCAATCTTCCTTTCATCCAAAAAGAGAGACCTTTGATCGCCAAGAAAAGTAAAAGCTCTCTGAAGTTTCTCCATCCTATTCTCTTCTGATTCTAACTACTACACTTCCTGTACTGCCTTCTCCACTGCTAATTTGGCCACCTAGGTAATAGAAATTATCTTACAACTTCCAGAGAGCCTCCGGGACACTTGAGGAAATCTTATGACTCCTGTACGTCTTCCACACACAATCACTACTTTCTCTGATAGCCTTTCTGCTATTCAACTGTACTTCTTGTGTGTTTCTGCCTACATCTTTCCTACAAATCGACCTCAAGGCTGACGACTCCTGTTTGATTTCTTGCTTACTAGAACCTTAGTCTTTGCCAAGTTAACATTAAGACCTTTTGATTCTAGATTTTCTTTTCACACCTGGAATTTATTTTCTAATTCTGTTATAGATTCTGCAATGAGGGTTAGGTCACTCACTAGAGATTACGCCTTTATGAAAAATTTGATTAACTATACGAGTAACTAGACTGCATCCCATTCTATCAGGTATTTTAAGCATCTCAGTAGTGACACCTGATGGACTAGAGGCCTTCCTTGTCTTCATATCTTCAGTTGCTTTATCTATAATACTGCTAATAGCCTTTCATAGTAGGTCTTCCACGCCTCTTTCTTTTCAGAATCACTAAGAGCAGCATAGCGTAACTGTCCGTGCACACTTCTCTCCTACATCTTGATTCTCTCTAACACACAGCCTGGCAATCCCGAACATCTCAAGTCTCTGATCTTCACGCTGTAAGACAGGCAAATCTCTTCCTTTCTGCGTCTGCCCTAGCTTTATATACCTGACGCCTAACTTCTCTTTTAGCAATCTGATATGTTTCTTTGCTACCCTCACTCTTTCAATTTTTCGAAGCCCGTCTCTTCTTTTTTATAGCCCTGACGATCTCATTGTTTCACTACCAAGTCACCCTGCATATACACAGAAGACGTGTGGCTTAGTGGTAAGAAGCTTGTTTTCCAACAACATTGTTCCAAATTCAGTCGTGTTGTGTAGCACTTTGGGCAAGTGTCTTCCAGAAGGCTCAGCCAACACACATGACAGTACAGCTACAATTCAATGAAAATACATTCCCATACAATCATATCAACAATGTCATTTACGCCCAACATTTGTATGCATACATTTAAATGGTATACTCCAATGCACATAGACACACGTTACTAATAATACTTAAAATAAGAGGAAAATAAACCATACTTTAAAAATACGTACACGGATACACGCACACACACTTTTCTTGACAATACATTCATACATACTAGTCCATATATATATATATATATATATATATATATATATATATATATATATATACCGGATTTAGACGCAAAATAAAGGATCTTTCATATCTTCCTTAAATTAGCAAGTAAAAAACACAAATAATTAAAAAGAAAACGAAGGCAAATACTACAGAAATATAGCAAGACAGCAAGAAGTAAGATGATTTTTAAAAGAAATGATCTTCTCTTAGACGCAAGGGTAATAAATCGTTACGAATATGAAATTAACGTTGCACAGTCTTAAGAAGTAGAATGTACAAAATGAGTGCCACATCGGGACAATAGTGAATAAAAACAGTTCAAATAATAATCTAGATGCTACAAACATAAACTGGAAAATACCAGAAAATCTTAAAGTTTTAAACTTCTGATTTAAAATGTTCGCAATCAGGGAAAACTATTTTAATCTCCAAAATTTAAGGAATAACAAAATTATCCGAAAATACTGACCTATAACTTCCTTTTCTTTTGAGAAAATGACTGTGTTGCACTAAACAAAATCCCCAAGCCCAAAAACTTTTAAATACACCAGTCTCTACAACTAGAAATGATTATACTTATATTGCAAAAAAACTAAAGTATTCAAAGAAATCTAACACAAATAGCTGCGAACCATGTGCTAAACAAAAGGCAACATGTACATGAAGAAGCTGGAGAGAACAGATTTATGTGAGGAGGGTGGAGAACAAACAATAGATTCTATGAAAGAATTTTAAAAGAAATAAACTTAAATTTTGATTACAAAATATCATGGTTAGAAAACTTTGATTATAGCAAGAAAACTTTCATTATGGACAACAATACTGCGCAGAAGGTAAAGAAAAAACTGTCATTAACCGAAAATTAAATGAGTCAAAGCTGAAGCCAAAAGATTTTATATAATTTCACAAGACAAAAACCTTCCTAATAGAAACTTACAAAAACGTAAAATGTATAGAAATCATATTATTTCAGGCTGTCCAGTCTTAGCCAAAAGGGTAAATATCTACAACTCTGAATGTCTTGAAACTTTTACAGACTGGAAATGATGCCAGTATTATCAAATAGAACGGAGAAAAAGCAATACATCATAAATTTCAAAATACCACACAGTGATTATATTCTGGATCATTCTAATTCACATTTGTTGAAACATTTAGGCAAAATAGTTGTCTTCTAATCAATGCATCATTTCCAACAAACGATATTATTATGCCCTTAAAAATAAAAACAGATAAATTGTCCAAATATAAAATTCAGAAAAGAGAAATAACCAGAGTGCTAGAATTGAATACAAAATAATACACTATAGGATGTCTTTTGTTAATAACAATGCGACTAATGTTTACACTTGAAAACAACGAGACACAAAAAGTTGATTTCTATACTTATAATAGTTATTAGATGTAGTCCTTTTGAAGTTTTGATTCTATATTTGTTGCACTAAATAGAATAAGAAGCTTACAGCTATAGAACTCACTACTGTAGTCAACTCATGAGATAAAAGATGTGCCAGTCGAAACAATGCCATATTTTTTCGGACACAGTACATACGGAACTACATTTCTCAATTTGTCGATCATTTTTAAACAGTTGGGTATGATATAAGAAGGCATTTTATTATAACTAGCATATCAAGTGATCGTTTAGATGAAGCTCTTGCTGTTTCATTTCATCTGGTTGTTAGTTAGAAATATGGCTTCATGTTCTGAAAAAGTAAAAGAATTATGAAATGTGCTCAAGGAGAAGGACATACGTTATGTTAAAAAATTATTCTAACTTGGCATTATATATTATTCGAATAAAGTTGTATTTCCAGCAATAGATTCGGTTATCTTTCTTGAAATAATAATGATTTATTTAGTTACCTTTATTAACGAAACTAAAACATTGTTAAAATAGTAAACACAATAAGAAATCAAAAACAGATCTTAATTGTTGAATTATGTGAAACAGTTGGATAATGACTGATGAACATAATAAGAAGTTGCCAAGATATTACTATTTAACAATGTCGATTCTTTAGGGCAAATGCATAAATTGCAAGGTCGGTAATAGAATTATAGAAGTAGAAAGTATAATATTTTTCTCTCTCTGTCTCTCTCACACACACACACACACATGCACACACACACACTCACACACATACACACTTCCTCTCTCTCTCTCTCTCTCTCTCTCTCTCTCTCATTTACACACCCACCCACCCACCCATATGCACTCTATCTCGTACACGCACACACACTCTCCCTCTCCCGCACACACACGCACACACACACACACACACTCACTCTCTCTCTCTCTCTCTCGTTCTCTCTCTCTCTCTCTCGTTCTCTCTATTTCTCCCTCTCTCTCTTTCTCTCTCTCTGGCATTAAAACGCGGAGAATTTAAAATTCGTTTATTAATCTTTCGTTACACACTGCAGAATGTTTAGATTTGCAATTATATTAAATGAATGATGAAATATCAGAAGAAATTGCTGAGGTAGAGACAGAGCAAAGGAAAGAAAAGGGAAGCAGATTAATAAAGCAGCCTTCGCATTCTGACAGTTTTCATCTTTAAAAAGAAAGGAGATGGAAAGAAAGAAAGGGGGAGGAAGAGAGATAAAGAAAGGAAAGGGAACGAGAAAGAATAAACACGAAAAAGAGAATAAAAATAGTAGAGTCTCAGGTCAAAGTACGAAGCAGCAGAGCGAAGGTTGAGAAAAAGAAGCTGAGGTGAAACTGTCGGAAAATCGAATGCTGTGTGATTTAAAGGAAGTAACAAAATTTCTTAAATTAGATATTATTAAAATTTTTAAACATATTTTTTAAACTATATTTTCTTAAAATTTATTTACTGGCCATCTTACTTCCTTAGCTTCTTTCGCCTCTCCCCCCCCCCACCCGCTCTCTCTCCCTTTTCTCTCTTTCCCTCACTATTATTCTTTCGTTGTCCAACCTCTACTTGTATTCACAAATTACAATATAGATTCTATTTCGTTATTGGATTTGGTTTGCAAGATTCTTTATGTGAGTTCGTGTGTTGAAGCATATTCTGTTGTGTCTGGGGAGTTTCATTCTCTTTTAGTGCCTTATAATTTAACACACACACCGGTAAAATTTCCATTCATTTACTTATTTATTTTTCTAAAATTTTCATAGCGTCTTGCAACCTTTTCAATAGTTGTTGACGCTGTCCGTTAGCCAAGCTGCATTCTTTTTGTTTGTTTGTGCGCATATGTGTGGGTCAGTGTGTATGCACATACACGTGTATGTATGTATGTATGTATATATGTATATATGTATGTATGTATGTATGTATGTATGTATGCATGCATGTAAGTGTGTGTTTGCATGTATGTATCTGTGTGTGCGTATGTAAATCGGTTAGATAATATTATATGTAATGAAACCAGTAGTAACTGCCCCATATATAGAAGCAAAAGTTGGAATAGGATACAAAGAGCTTGTGACAAAGTAGACAGGGTGAACACGTGGTATAAAACCGACAAATATCAAGGAGTGATGTTTGTAGAGGCCACAGACCACGGAGAACTAGCCCGCAGATTTAGCAAAGCTCTGAAGGAGACCAAACTCAACATTAAGATTCTTGAAAAGCCAGGAAACTCCATCATATCACAACTATGTAAGACGTACCCCTTTGAGAACACCATATGCACCAATGATAACTACATGGTATGTACGATTATCCCTAGCATAAACTGTAGAACTAGAAATGTAGTCTTCATAGTTTACAGCATAAGATGCATAGAAGGTGCTTGTAAAGACATGAACATTACATACATAGGAGAGACATCTAGGAGCATTGCGGAAAGACTAAATGACCATTTGAGACAATATAACAACAAAAAACAGTCCTCCATACTCTACCAACATGCCAAGGACCAGCATGGAGGCAACCTGGGTCAACTTGACATCTGCATTTTATCCAAGAATCCAAAGGACCCAACACTCAAACAAATACAAGAGTACGTCCTCATAAATGAAACATCCCCAGTACTAAAGAGGAAATATACTTAGTAGATGATTATAACCCCAGACCCACAATTTATATTTATATACAGGTAGAATAGTTAGTGGGCTGTTATCTAGATGTATGTACGTGTTTGTTTGTGTACATATGTATGTGTTTATGCACATGTATGTAGTCAAATGGATATGAAAGTAAACAGATAGACATACAGACGGATAGGTACATAGGTAATATGAATAGACAAGCACACATACGCAAATGAAGACTGAAACACATGACCATATACACATACACTTCACTTCACACAAGGACAGATTTGGAGACACACGTCCAAATATATGGGGATACACATCCATACATACAGACGCAGTACAGAGTCACAAAAACCCATACACACACACTCACACTCAGACATGCACACACACATACAAGGAGACAGAGGTACACGCACATACAAAAACACACAAACCTCACAAATACATGAATATGCAGAATATACATATAAATGCACACACATACATATATACTTACGCACACACGCATACATACAGGCATACTTACGTGCATGCATATATATATACATACATACATACATACATACATACATGTGTATGCGCACATACATACGCACAAACAACCAAAACGAAAGGAGCTTGGATAACGGACAGCGTCAACAACTATTGAAAAGGTTGCAAGACGTAACGAGATGACAGTGAACTTTCTCCCTCTCCTGCCACGCCCCTCATTTATTACTAAACTAACACACCAAATATATAATAACACCGACATAAATGTCATAATATGTGTACATGTAGGTGAGTGTATATATATGAATGTGTACTGGACTATGTATATATATATATATATATATATATATATATATATATATATATACATATACATACATATATATATGTGTGCGTGTGTGTGTGTGTGTGTGTGTGTGTGTGTGTGTGTGTGTGTGTGTGTGTAAAAATATGTGACACTTATTCGGTAGCCACAATAAAACTCCGAGTTTCGGGTGGGAACCCACGCCAACATCTCTTCAGTTATCCGGCCAAAAAAAAATTCCTGTCTTCAATCAACTCCTGTTTTCAATGGCCGGATAACTGAAGAGATGTTGGATTGGGTACCCAACCCGGCATCCGAAACTCGGAGTTTTATCGTAGCTACCGAATAAGTGTCACATATTTTTACAGATAAATTCCTCTATTTACCTAATTACGAGGTCTCTTTCTTTCTTTTGTTGTCCTTTCTGTCAACATATATATATATATATATATATATATATATATATATATATATATATATATATATATATTGTGAAGTATATTTTCCACCTAGATGTGGCGGAGCCATAGGGAACGATGCTATTGTTGTTTAGAGCCCCAGGAAGACATCTCCGTCTCCTGGGGATATAAACAGCAGTAGCATGGTCCCCTCTGGGTCCGCTACATTTAGGTAGGAAATATACTTCACGATTCCCTGCTGCTACTGTTTACTTCTCGCTCAGAAATTTATTATTGCTTATATATATATATATATATATATATATATATATATATATATATATATATATATATATATATAAAGAGAGAGAGAGAGAGAGAGAGAGAGAGAGAGAGAGAGAGATTTATAATAGTATCAAATACGATTATGTTTAAAGGCACAGAGAGTATCATGCCTGTACACCGAAAATAGACCCTAAATCGTTGAACCGCTCTAAATCGTCACTTTTATAATAGACACATGTTGAAAGCGGGGGAGTAGACTGACAGATATTCCTAGAATAAGCTAGATAGCTTTGGATTAATCAAATTCTGGATTAGTTAAATAATTCTTCCTCCATCAGCAAAGCATACTGAACGAAATAAATGAAACATTTATACAGACCCACAAAAATGAAAACGAAAAGCTGCGATTTCATACAAATACCACAGATGTATACGCATCCAATTTCGTAGTCTACTTTAACACGTGTGTATTTGGTCAGAGTAGCACGAAAGTGCCTATACTGTCCGGAAGTGGAAAGAAAGTATTCAAATATAATAATAAAGGATAAAATCGTTAAAAAGGTTATCAGTGACCAGCATATGAATATATA
>NC_142941.1:24078009-24085509 GCF_046866305.1 Octopus bimaculoides | reverse complement strand
TATATATATATATATATATATATATATATATATATATATATATATATATATATATATACATAACGCGGAGTAGATGGACAGGGACAACTGATGAAGGGAAATATTCTTTTTGTTGCATATCTCGTTTTTTTTCGTTGTTCGAAAAATTGTTCGTTTTCTGTCTTCGGTTTTATGTTTTCGTTTCTCATTTTGTTTAAGGTTTTTTGTTTTTGTGATGTCCTATACCCATATATGCATGTATGTATATATATAGATGTAGGTATGTACATATATGTATGGATATATGCATATATTTATATTATTATTATATATATGTATATATATATATATATATATATATATATATATACATACGTATATATATTTTCATATATATATGTATATACATACATACTTACATACATGCATATATATACATATATATATATATATATATATATATATATATATATATATATATATATATATATATATATATATATATTATATATATAAATATGCGTTAGATTTAATATTATATAAAGTTTCCAGAGAATGTTTAATGTATACTATCAGTTTAGTGTCTGTAAATTACTTATGTAATTTATCAATATTACATTATTCTCTCCGAAGCGATACATCCATGACAGCATTAAATAATTATACTGACAATCGTAAAAGTTTGTTGTGGTATACCCAATAAAATATGTTATTTTTTTTATTTCATGATATGAATAGAATGGTGTTAAGTTGAAAATATCAACAGAATAAAGACGTGTCCACACGAAGTATGCTTGATACCAAAAAATATATATGAATAAAAAATAAAAGAACAAATGGAATAAAAATTACCAGTTTGCATCTGCTTGATAACAATGTACTCCTATCCAGATCATGGAAAGAAAATTGTGGAGACGTGGCTATATCAAAATTTATATTTCTATCAATTATTGGCAAGGCCAAAGGAGATCGAAATCGCGTAATCTGGTAGTCCTGGCGATTGCTCTGATGTGCTTGTATGCATAAAAAATCTATATGAGGTTTTTTAACTCGTGGTAAATATCGCAATACTTGTGTTTTACCTTTTGGTATTAAGATTGCTTGTGTCGTTCTCTCTATATTTACTTATATTTAAAATTTTAGACCAGTGTTGAACAGAAAATGTTTTAACACATGAATGCTAGTAACGAATATTAATCATTATCAACTTACGCGACCAGATATTTGTTTGCTCGAAGAACAAACTTGCCACATATTACCATGTACAATAAACATCAAAATTTAATTTAACAAATTTAGAGAATGGACATTTAAGTCAGCTTTGAAAACCAAGGTTTGTAAGGTGGAAAGAAGCAATTGATTCTTTATATCAACTGAGGTAGCTCAATGTTGTAAACCTTGTGATATGTTGCGGACAAAATTAAGTATTAAAGTGATTTCAACCCTTATTTATCTTTTTCTGTTTTCAACGACCCATTGAAAGATAGAGATTGCGTACCAATTTATTAAAAAAGATTATAATACATATCGACTTGCCAAAATAAATTTCCCTTTTATCTTTTTTGAAGTGAGTAAATAGATGTCAACTCAATCGGTTATATCGGCTCCTTGTAATTAGTCACAGAAAATCAATATTTAATGATGATGTCTGTATTAGCCTCCCTCATCGACAGTTACACATTTAGTTGAAATACACAGCAAATATAGAGAGTTGTAATTTCTATTTCAAACTGAATTTTATGTACAATTTATTCTTGTATACATCATTGATGTTACCAGAGAGATTCTTTGGGGCTCCTCTGGCATTACAGCATGTCAACCAAGCTTGTTAAGTTCATAAAAATCTATACGATAAAATTGCGTGCAGTGTGTAATATAAATTGAATTTGAAAGAGATTTGGTTTGAAATCTTAGTTTGAAACAAGCACTGTTATATTTAGGGAGAGTCACATTTGCCAATAATTACGCACAAATATTGACTAATATCACTTTAGTTAATTGGTTATAATTATCAAAACCATTCATCATATTTCATCAATACATCACTTTTATGTGATGATATGTAATAGTTACAAGATTTATCAATTATTCCATGACGGATTATGTAATAATTATAAGAAAGACTCAGTTTGTTCTATACAACAAAATAATTATTAGTCGCAAACATAAACACATTTACTGTCTGCGAAATATACGTAAATTATTTGTTTATATATTCATGTGTAGTACTTATATTTCTAATTGTAATCAAGTTAGCGTCAGCAGGAATGTGTTAAGAACTTCGCTTCGCACCCATCATTTCCGAGCTCGATCTCATTGCTCACTAGTTTAGATATTGACTTATAAAGATTTCTACCATTTCACTCACAAGCTGTTACCTATATCTTGCGAGTGAAATTTGGTAAACGAAAACTCTGCAGAATCCCGTCATATGTCTGGTCAACATTTAACATCTACATATTCATTTATTCTTTTATTTTTTTTACTTGTTTCAGTCATTTGACTGCGACCATGCAGGAGCACCACCTTTAGCCGAACAAATCGACCCCAGGACTTATTCTTTCGGCCCCTTTTGCTGAACCGCCAGGTTACGGGGACATAAGGACACCAACATCTGTTGTCAAACGATGGTGGGGGAACAAACACAGACACATAAAATACACACACACACACAAACACACAAACACACACAAACGCACACAAACACAAACACACACACACACACACACACACACACACACACACACACACACACATATATATATATATATATATATATATATTATTTTGTTTAAAAGAGTTCCAACACTGTCTGTTTTTTATGTTTTATTTATATTCCTGCAGAACCAATGTGGGGTATAAAATATGGAATATACAATATATAATATAATATACAATATATAATATAAAATAAAATAGAATAAAAATGGATGGCACCATGAAAGAAATTATTGAATGTAGATGAAATATTGAGTGTTCAATATAAAGGATCAAATATATAAATATAAATATATAAAGGCGACTCGAGTTTCAGGGCTATTTCCCTTCGTCATGGCCGGTATGACAGACTTTAACAGACTAGTTTGCACGCTGGTAAAATACTTAGCAGCCTTTCGTCTGTCTTTATGTTACGAGTTCAAATTTCGCCGATGTCGACTTCACCTCTCAGGAGGCTAAAATAAAATATGCCCTACTTTAGCAACCAATATTTTTATTTCGACTTATATTATAAAATGATTTATCTTTCTCACAATACGTTGATTCTGAAATCAAAATGACATCAACGTAAGTGAAATATCAATACTCTTACACTTAACTAGAATTTCTAATACCTTGTTTAAAGCGAGAACGTAAATTCTAGTTCAGGGATCGAATGTAGTTAGGTTGGAAATAGTGAAATGAGTATCTAAAGAGAAATTAACTTAACCCTAATAACAGGCAGTATTCGAAGTCAACTTAATGTAAAAGAATTATATTTAATAGGCATCAATTCAAGCATGCTACATCAATTTTAATGAATATGGAGTACAAATTAATAACATTGGTTGTTTAGGAGCTTTCTGCTACAAGAGATGTAGAGTCTTATAAATGAAACCAATTAACGTTAACCGAATCAATACAAGCAATGAAATTAGTAAATTAATTATTCTTAATTATCTAACCGATTTACTAAACAGATAGTCGTAGTTCTATTAAGCTTACTTTTGTTAACCACCAACGGAATAGCAGTAGAATTACTTGTGATTGGCTCCTGCTTTATTGAATTATACCATTGTATCAAATTAATATGTGATGTTGTCAAGTCATATATTTTTCTTGTTTCTTGAAAACAAATGAATGAATAGTTTGATATCATGCTAGACTAATTAATATGCTAATATCGTAATGATTAGACTAATCAATATGTTTATAATTTCGTGAATTCGATGATGACTAGTGAGCAGATACACTACTCATAAGTAAGGTTAGTTTTTTATAAACCGAACAAATCTATATCTAACCGAATTAATATTTCGAAATGTTGCTTGGCTTGAGAGAACAGTAACCCAAATATCACTTTGTCCGCAGGAAACTGCAATTAAAAATAGTGTCGGTATTTGGAAATGCAATGTAGAAGCTTTTATGCGAGAAACAAAATTTAGAACGAACATTTATATCTGTTGCTTATTCAGTAAATTACTTCGAATTTTTTTCTTGCTTCGATTTTCAAGTATCATGGTGAGTGATTCCTCAAGTGATAGTTTAAAATTCAGGGACATTATTAATGGTAATAAGGGAAAGTGATCTTGGGCTTGAAGAAGATATAGATACTTCAACGTCTACTGTATCCACCAATAATCTAAATGATTCTAACTGGAATTTATATCGGATTCGTCGAGTAAGCGTAAAGTGTTCACGTAGTTGATAATTGCATCAATGCTTTTGCCGGTTATGTCAGTCTTACAAAATCTTTGAGCCTAGGAACAAAGCCCGTTGAGTATTTTCTTCAACTTTTTCCTGAAGAAATGTTTGTCAGGATTGGCGATATGCGAACAAGGCCAACGAGGTGAAACCAACTTCAATATATAAACAGAAAAGATAAAGCTATACATCGGAATGCTTTTCTGGTGGAAGTTGTGCAGCTTCCAATTTACAGAGGTACTGTAATCAATTCTGTGACAGGAAATCAATGTTCAAGAATCGATATCTTGTAAATCAGTGTGAAAACACCTTCTTGCAATCAACTCATTTGGGAAAGTATAAATCACCAACAATTATTACATCATATCATCAAATTTTATCTAGATCCATGCAATAAATACAGTTATGATTGTTATACTGGACTCACAGCATTTTCTCCAGAATATTGCAATGATTATTAAGACGGCGAGCTGACAGAATCGTTAGCTCGCCGGAAAAATGCTTAGCGGCATTTCGTTCGTCTTTACGTTCTGAGTTCAAATTTCGCCGAGGTCGACTTTGCCTTTTCAGGGTCAATAAGGTAAGCACCAGTCGAGCATTGGGGTCGATTTAATCGACTTACCTCCTCCTCCAAAATTGCTGGCCTTGTGGTTATAAATATTTCAGGCTACCAAGCATTTGTCAACCCTTCAACACAGAGAATTAAATTTTAGGCAATACTTTTGTCAGTATCATTTCACTTTCACACAAAGGTTTCTGAATCTTCGTAAAAACTTTAGCTTTTTTTTTTTACTGTCCATTGTCTCTCATGCAAGCTTCACATTTTATCCTCCCATCTTGTCACACATTTCAAAAGCTAAATATTACTGCTTTCCTAGTTTGCTTTGTACTTTCTCACTGGGACAGGCCATATCAAATAATCTATATTTGCTTTTTGAGGTCATTCACAAAAGTTATATTTAGTGTGTTAGCAGAAGTAGTTTTACGCCAGTGAAATTCAATATCCCAACACAGTTATTTTCGTCAGTCACATATGAAATTGCACTCTTTCACAAATTTAGCTCTATAACTATTTTTTAATCAATCCTCCTTACTTTACTAAAACTACTTCTAAGATCATCAATGCATTTTTATGCCTTTTAACGTAATTATTCCCAGCAAGTATTTTTCATTCAAATTACGAAATTGATTCCTGATTTTCTTTCAAAGCTTGCACATATTTGATAGAATTTCATTCAGGTCACTTTCTTCCCTACTCATGCATCTACTGTCTATGCCTTTGTGTGTTTAGGATGAAACAACTTTTCCAGATATCCTTGTTACAAAACATTTATGATATTCCTTTATCTTAACTCTTAATGCCTTAATTCCGTAAAGTGTTATCGTTACTATACTTAAGTTTCAGTTCCTCATAGCTTTCTAAAGATTCCAATCAATTTCCATCTATGTGCCATCCATTTATTTTGATTGCTTAATCATTAAAAGTCATATCTCCTTTGTCACTGAGCATTGCATCTTCCCTGATATCTGTCTTCTATGCAGTATTATCTCTAATTTACTCGGCTATATATTTCATATCATTCTAACTTTTGTTTTCTAGTAAGCGGATTTCATAATCGTGAGAACTTTCCATTCAAATTTTCTTCTAATGAATAATACCACATAATTGATTCTTAAGTTGAGCAAGATATTTTCTCTTGAAATTCTCTTAATGATTCCATCTACAAGGATTCCTGAATGGAACCAAATTCACCACATACCGATCTACTGGATTTAATTTGTAGTTTAGGGTTTTCACTAAAATATAGTCAAATACATTTGACCAGAGTTTTCATTTAGGACTTAATTTCATCTAAATTTCTTTAGATTGGTTTTTCACCTTGCGCTGGATGATACGGCCTTAGAATTAATTGAAATTACTTTCAGACGCCCGATTTTTCTTACTAATACTACCACTACTACTACTACTACTACTACTACTACTACTACTACTACTACTACTACTACTACTACCGTAATGGGATGGCAGAAACTGTTATGTGCCTTATGGAATTTAGTAATATCCTTTTCTATCTTCAAATCCCGTTAGATCGACTTACGTTTTCTTCACTCCAGGCTCGATATAAATACCGGTCATTTATTGGGCTTGTTAGTGGAGGCACTCCACCAATATTTACAGTTCCTTAAAACAACTCTGCCATGAAGAAAATCTTTTTTCTAAATAGCGCTTATGGAAAACTTAGGCCGCACTTTTGAAGAATACTCTGTTTGTGTCGTATATGCACTACAATAGTGACCACCAACGTAGGAACCAAAGAAGGAATTCTCTTATATATATGTGAAATGTTTTGGCCATGATTTGAATATAATAAACAATTGACAACAGGATATAAATACTAGGTGCCATAGTCAATAATTGTTGTTCTCAGATTTTAAGATTCTCTTAATTTTTAATCAACACTGCATTTGAGTCATGTTGCTCACCATCTATTTATTAATACTAAATATTTAAAACAAAATGATTAGATTTAGTATCAGCCAGCGTTAACATAATTCTTTAATGTGTCAGACTTTACAATGCAGATAGATTTAGTAAGTTTTTCCATTGTTAATGTTAATATAGTCTTTATTATTATTTTGTTAGTAAATGTCTATTTACAATTTTCATTTCAAGTACATTATTTTGTAGTCTCAACTTCTCTTGTACAACGTTTAACCTTTATCAGAATGCAGCCTGGTAGCATTGCTTCAAGCATAATTCAGTATTATTATTACTGAAGTTGACTTCGTAGTAAATATATGGTTCTAGCAGGAAATTGACTGCACTGATCAAACAGTGGCCACGTTCTAAACGATAACTGATCGATAAAGGGATAATTGAAATCTGGCTAACTTTATTGCTTTCAGAATATATTGAATAGGAATCTTAGTAAACGCCACAACAGAAAATAGAGAATTTCTCTATATTGAACCTGTTACTAATGATGATATTTCGAATGGGATAGGTATGGAGAAGGTTATCTTAATTAGTAAATTATTGCGTTATATGATAACTAATTATAAATATATAAGGCAGATCGAAACAACATTGATATAAGCTCAGTGATTTTGTACAATTCT